>NC_091187.1:32348961-32383291 GCF_040958095.1 Procambarus clarkii
TGCTTACTCTTCTGCTTCTACTCTTCTCCGTCTTGATCCTTTGCACTAAACTGGGTTGCGCTTCAGCTCTGTTGCCTTTCGCTGGACTCCTACCCTCGGCTTGTACGTTGACACTGGCTTCCTATCTATCCAGGACCGCCGAGATCGCTACTGTCTTGGCTACCTTGCGCATTCCTTACAACACCCTCACTCTCGCCTGTGTCGTGCTTTGACTTTTAGCCCTCCTGTAGTTCGTTCCCCCTCACCACCTCCCTCTTTCTGTCCGGTTATCTCACCTGCAACGTTCTTTCAGTTAGTATTACTAATATTTCTCCTCGTGTTGTTCCGTCCTTGCCCCCCGTGGCGGGTCCCACTTAATCAATATTGCAAATCTTTGACCCATAGCACCAAAGCTTTTATCCCTCCTACAGTTCTGAAACGCCTTTTCCTTGAACACTTCTTCACATTCCCGCTCAGTTTCCATCTTCACCGATGGGTCTAAGTCTGCAGACGCCCTCATAGCTCTGGAGTCCTTTAATCCAGTCCATCCAGTGGCCGTAAAGATTCAGCAATGACTCTTATATCCAGTAAATTTAAGTCAGTTAAGTTTGGATGGGTTTCCAGCCATATTGGTGTCTCTTGAAATGAGTGTGCGGATGCTGCCACTAGGGAAGCTGTACATTCTTGTCCCATCTCCCGTATAGGTATTCCTTATTCCGACTTTTACCCACTTATTCATTCCTCCATCCTTACTCGTTGGCAAGATTGTTGGTCTTCTGTTACTGGTAACAAACTGCGTACTCTTAAGAGTAGTGTGTCCTCCTGGCTGTCCTCCTACCACCATAACCAGTGATGAGAAACAGCTCTGGTGAGGTTGCGTATTGGCTATACACGCTTAACTCAGTCACTTAATGGAGTGCTGCCCACCTCCTTATTGTCCAAATAACAGTGTCCCTCTTATGGTCGTGCATATCCTTGTTGAATGTCCTGACTTCAAGGACGAGCGTGTGTCTTGCTTTTCGACCGTCCCTCGCGGTCGCTTGTCCCTAGATAGAATTCTTGGTGAATCGGATACTTTTGATATCGTTCGCCTTATGCGCTTCTGTTCTCGTATTGGCATTCTTAGTGATATTTAGTGCCCTCTGATTAATCCGCACAATTGATGGGGGCTACATAGCCTTCCCGGTTTGGTGCCTCCTTTTGATAATTACTTACCTCCTGAGGCCCTCTTGCGGCATTACTACACCCGGTATTGGAGTGTGAAATGTTCAGACAAACATTTCTATCCTCTGAATTCTATCCCTCGATAGAATTCTTTTGATATCGTTCGCTTTATGCATTTCTGTTCTCGTATTGGCATCCTTGGTGATATTTAGCGCCTTCTGATTATTCCGCACAATTGATGGTGCTACATAGCCTTCCTGGTTTGTTGCCTTCTTTTGATAATTACTTACTTGACCTACAGCGGGTGGATGTTGGGGTAGTGAGAGGGGTGCAGATTCTCTCAGGACGCCGGGCAGTGGTGAAATTCAGCTCCTAGACTATCTTCAGGAATTTTGTCGGGTGCTCCTTCCAGCTGCCCGAGCATGGTGCTTCAGTCACTGTTTAGGACGAGAGTGGCATGATCACGTACGTCACCATTATCGGGGCTCCGTTTGAGTTCCCTGAAGTCCTCTTGCGGCATTACTTCTTCCGGTATTAGAGAGTGAAATGTTCGGATTAACGTAGTCTCCTCTGGTAGGTGGAAGGACGTCCCAAGTTGGACGCAAATGTTGGCCATGCACCTGAGGACTGGTATCCCATCTTATGTGTATCTCGAGGGTTTCTCCGTGAAGATTTTCTACACTGGCCAGCCTTGTATGTGCTTCTGGTCTAGCTAATCGGGGCACTGGACTGAAAGTTGTTTAGCTGGCAGTGTGGACTAGGTGAGCAACTACTGGGAGGACTTTTTGCCGTTGGAAGGTCTGAGGGATTCTGTGATGACGGAAATGTTGTCACGTCCTGCAAATGGGCCGGAGGTGCCCATGGTGTCTGCGGCTCAACCCCCCTTCCCACCAGTTGGCACTGTGGGTGTCGTGGAGCGGGAGGTCACGTCCAAGCTGAACCTTCTAGTGCCTTTCCCTCTGGCTGCCTTTATGGTGGCCGTGGGAGCTGGTGTGCTGCCTGATGCTGATGGATTTGATGTGGTGCCGGTTCTCGCGGTGGCTCCTGTGGTAGTGAATGGTCCTGTGCCACAGAGGGTTGCTACGGCTGAAGTGTTTCGTGGCCGTGTGCTGCCTCCTCAAGGTGCTCCTGAGTTGCCTGTTATGATCACAGAGTATTCCAATGACTTGTGGCCAATTTCAAACATACTCTTCAGGCTCTTGGTTCGTCCCCTCCCTGATTGTGCATCTTGAGCAGATGTGGGAGAATTTGAGTGTTCCTTGTCTTCTGAGGATACGGATGAGGGTGGTGCGGTTGATGGTGGTGGGATGCATGCAGCTGATGGAGCCTGTGTCGCTGTGGCAGGTTCTGTGGAGGTCCTGATGGTGGCTGTCCATGGGGCGGGTGTCCCCGTGGTGGCAACGGAAAGTGATGGGGGAGGGGTCCATGTTATGTTTCTACTTCGGTGTCTGTTTCTCTGGTTGCTGGATCCCCCTGATGGAAAGTTGTCGCCCTGGTTGCGGTGCTGGATGCTGGGCGGGAGTTGGTAATGGTTTTGAAAAAGGATTCTGGGCGGGTGGCCCCCTGTTCCTCGGCGCCCCTTGCTGCAAGTCCCAGTGCTGCCCCCTGTGCTTTGGATGCGCTGCTGCCTCCTGTGCTTTGGCATTGCGTGCTGCTGCTTCCTGCACTCCATTCTTCTGTGCTTCCGCCCTCCATTCAACAGTCTTCTGTACACTGTCCTTCTGTGCAGTGGAGTTCTGCACTGCAGTCTTCTGTGATGCTCTCCTCCCTGCAGCAGCCTTCGGTGTTGCCGAATGTTCCAGTATTCATGCATCGAACATGACACACGTTTGCTGGATGCGCTCCCAAGGCGGAGTGGGCACTTTGGAGTGTGTATTGTGACAAGTATCCTTCGCAAGTTAACAGAAAGATATGTGGATTAATGGGCTTGTCGACGGGTGTAGTGTTTTTCTGCTTTGCCAGGTGCTTTTGTCTTTTTTTGTGATGCTTCGGTGCCCTTTTTGTTTTACCTTGGTTTATCACGTTTCAGTTCTTCTTTCTCCGTCTTGTTTATATTGTTTGTTTTGGTCATGTGTTCTAATTAGGACGCCCTGTCAGGGTAATGTGGGTTTTCTTTAGTTTATGCACTGTATTTGAAGGTGTATAAAGTTTTACAAAGGTGTACAGGTGTACACAGGTGTACACTGGTATAAAGGTGTACAAAGCAGGTAGTTCACATGTTTTCTTTGTTTAGTTTTGGTTACTTTGGCACTTGGATGCTTATGCTTTTATATTATATATGTGTAATTTTATGTAATTTTATGCTACAATAAAATAAATTGTGGCCATTATGCAACCTAGCCAGAGCCATTTCCCATTATCTATTAAGGTGGAAAGAGGAAGGCCATGGGTAAATGTCATTTTCAGAGTAAACCTGTTTTACAGCCCAACGACCCGGCCAATGGGCCTGGATTGCAGAACGAATGACTGGATACAAATCTGAATAAGGAATCACTCTCCGGAAAATGTTGGGAGAACAGTTGGCCTACTTTGCAAAGATGTCGGGAAGTTCATTGGAGATAACTCCAATATGGCTAGTAACCCAGCCATAACAAACAGACAGAATTGGATAACCGCCGCCACCACAGGATGCAAAGGGTAAGAAGAGACAAGAGCCATCCGGGTTCTGCGAGAGTCAAACAAGAGTTAAAAATTTGCACCAAGTTTCAACTTGATGGTTCCGCCCACTCTTCAGGAGTGGGCGGCAAATACAGATGTGATCAGGGAAAACAACAGCGTTGCCAACACTGTTGACAGACAGACCTATATATGAACAGGGTAATGGAGAGTGCGTGAGAGCAAAAATTGTCATCTGCAGTGTTTTATTTCAAACGCTAGTAATAATTTTTCAATCAAGACGGCGTTGCACAAGTGACATGAAAAGTACAACTATTGCGATGCGATCCCTAGAGTTCAAGGTTCCCGTAATCAATCCTATTTTTTACTTTAGTTGACCCAATTTGCTAGTTTGTGGACCCTAAACGTTAGGTCGTAAAACATCATTATTCCTACATCATTTACATGTTTGCTTTAATTCTTGGAGATATGGATGTTTTGTAGCCTGTATTCTGTTTAAAGAGCTTCACTTTTTACCTTACCGAAGTACCTGGAATCTATCACTGGTAAACATCATGTTATTTTCGGCTGCCCAACTGAAAATTGTATTAATATCAGGTAATAGTGTTTTCCACAGAATTAATTTTTATGCTGATTTTTGTTTGCAAAAGATAATACGAAGCAATGACTTGTATCTTTATCTATATCTGATATGAGAATTAGGAAAAGTAGTGGTGCAAGAACTGTACCCTTAGGTACAGAGCTTTTTACTGTGTTTGGACTAGAGTTTACTTGAATGACTGTTGCTCTCTGAGTTTGACCGAAAATTTAATACCCAACGCTCTACATTACCTATTATTTCTACTGACTTCATTTTGAGTGCAATCAATCCATGGTCATGTTTATCAAATGCCTTTGCGAAGTCCAAACATAATACATCTGTACTCTATTTTACTTCTAATTCATCAGTAATTTTTCATAGTGGTCGAGTAGCTGTAAAAGGCATGATCTTCCCGCCCTACGTCCATGTTGACCTGGGTTGTGGAGGTCATTGGTCTCCATGAAACCAGAGACTTGAATCCTGACAATCTCTTATAATCTTTTATTTTGTACTTCTTATTGTAATGCTTAGCCAGTGCTGTGCTCTCTGCCTTGTGTAGAGGAGCTGTATATGTACATGTATGTGCTTCTGGTATCTCTCCAGTGTCCAAGCTTTTTCTCCGCACTATACTGAGTGCTTGTGCTACTGGCACTTTGCATCTGCTTAGAAATATTGAATTCCGTGAGGCTGTACCAAGGACTGAGTAAATGGGCATGTTGTCAATTTATCTCATTCAAAATATGCAGAGTTTGTGCTGATTCAATGATATATTCAAAGGTATGTATATTATGCATAAAGAGTCTGTCATGATATACCACTTTCATGCTTTTTATTGGGGTGCTAGAGATATCCTCATGGTGCATTTTTTAGGATTTCACTCATTTTTTGTTGTCGTTTGTGTACGAACCTTCACTCGTAAGAATAGGTCCAATAATGACAGAGACTTTTATTTCGATTTCACATATGATAAGAAATGTTTTGGATTTTTCTTTATCGTTTGTATGGCTAGCTGTTTGAATTACATTTTTTCAATATGATATGACTGCAAGGGATAGCCAACATTCAAGGCAAAATATCTCAATATGCGTCATTCTTAATTTAGTTTTGAATGACACCATTGGATAGAGCAAATTTTTCTGTTCACGAGGAACTTTTATTTAGGTTGGGATCTGAATTCCTAGTTCAGCATGAGGACTCTGAAAATGACATACCTTGGTGCGATATCGAAAAAATCAAATTATGATTCTCCATCTTCTTTGTGCACTGATCATGACTGCTAGCAAATTGATATCCAAACTGATTGTAAAAATTTTAAGCTTCATTGGGAAGAACATTTTTGGGTGGGATTCAGAATTATTATCAAACAATCAGTGCTATTTTAGGTTCCTGTTCTATATTTATCTTTACATCTTTGCAACACAGCTATTCAGCAGCCCCTCGAGAAATGATAGCAGGCTCCATCCTGCTGACACTTTGGGCTGACAAGTGAACTAACTGAACAATGATGCCCACTGGAGACACAAGCATGCAATTAATAGTGTCACGGTTTCCCTGACAGCTACTATAATCCCAAGCTTAAGGGTCGACCCCCAGAAGAGACCCACGTAACTAGGCGGGTAGTCCAACAGTGACTCCCCTTATCACAACCCAGTGTGAACACTCTTTGCAACTCCCTACAAGAAGTTGCACTGTAAACAGTAAACAAAGACAGGCAAGGCGGGATTCTGGGACACAGCTCCAGAAATCCCTAGATTACTCTATTCTCGTCACCAGATGACAACCAAAAGAAATTGCCTTAAGTGATTAATTATGTTAATTGACTGATCGCAGCAGTCAGCAACAAAGTACTATGGTAATCACAAACAATTGTCTCACTAGACAACAACATGATGATACTCTATGTTAATAATTAACACTTGTCTCTCTTGTTAACAATAACTTAAACTTATATTACATCACACTTGACTCCTAGCAAGTATTCAGTGAGTAATCCTCAATTAAGGTCAAACGGACCACTAATTATATCCCCATTGAGTTACGTTAACTAAGCCTACCCTAATTTGGTAGCTTCTCAACAGTCTGTGTCAAAAAAAATACTAGTGAGTAATAATTACCCTAATTAACTCCGAGCAATTAATTAACTGTCACCAGGACCGATAATTAATCATCCATAAATACGTCTCACTCCGCACTGCCTAAGCAGGTCTCATCAAACACTGTGAATTCACGGGAAAGGAGTTAATTACCCCTAATTAACTTGAGTGCCATTAATCCACTGTCCTCAGACAGGATATGATTAATACAACGATTTATGCTGGGTCCATGACCTCGCCTTACCGAGTCATCTGAGCCCTCCAGACATTAATTACTCCACTAGTTAACATGAGCCACTAATTGCTATACCCCAGAAAGGTAATTAGTCTCGAGCAAATTACGTTAACACAAATACTGACAGACTCTGACAAATCCTCTCCCACTACGTGAATTCATGATGAGAAGGCTAATTACATAATTAGCTAGAGTGGTCAATTAGTTGTCACACAGACAATTAATTGCTCCCGAGACGTATCTCACTCAAGCTCAACGCTGTTCTCTCTCATAACAGCCCTCACACACTCCACAATAAGTGTGCACCCCTTATCCAGTTAATTTCCCAATTATTAACTCACTGAATCCTTAAGTCCTCAACACAACTTAAAGAAACAAAGTAACCCCAGTGTTACATAGGTCACACTACAATGGCATGCAACAACACAAATGCACTGCCCACATACGGTTGCGGCTACTGCAACTCGTTAATTACTGTGCCCACACAAAAATGACACACGGTTGTGCAACACACAAGAGTATACCAATATTACTGCCCCCCCTTTTCTTGCAACCGTTGCAAAAGACTACTGTGAACACACACTTACCTCAGCAAGGCAATTAACCAAACAACTGCCTGCTCTCATTTGTGAATTCCCCTGAATAATCCTAGAGGTCCCTTAAATCCTCAACACAGTTCCCAGGGCAATAATTTCGTATAAACTGATAACAACACTGCACAAACCTGTAATATAATGATGTCGTCAGCATACCCCACATGCTAATGACATCATTAGGCAATCAGTCAGCAATCACATCTACTGACTCACCACACAACACAGTACATAAAACATGCAAATGAACATATAGAAATGGCATTCACATAATCAATGAAAATTATATCATCAGGTAAATGTATCTCTAACTACATAGACCTCAGGGTACCCACTGACATCCCTGCAACCTGGCCTGCCTACCTCTAATGATACAATTTATATGCGGTACTCTGTGGCATTAATCAAGTCTGAACGATTATATAGAATCGACAGGCTGGATCACTTATATGGTAAATCTCTACACTGACCTGTACATACTCGAGTCAGTCTACACACTTATATATATATATACTATATGTATCTACAATGTGGTACCGTGTACAACATCTGTCTCCAGGTACCGCCCTACCAGTCTCCTGGACGTGCTACAGACAGCTGTCTCTCAGCTGCTTCCCTAGCCTAGCAGGGCTATGGGACAACACAGCTCTTACCAGAATTTCCACTAATACTGAGACACTGTTACACAATGACTATTGTACTCACGTTTTTTTTCTCATTTCACTCATTTCCCAGGTCACTACCTATCGGGCTGTCAACATGTAGCTTGCGCCTCGTGCGTCGACAAGATATGGCCCTAGGTTGTCCCAGAAAAGTGGCCAAGTGGCCCAAGGGGGTGGCCAAGGCATGTGGCCACCGCGTGGCCCACAGCGCCCCCCCCCCCCCCCCCCGAGCTGAGAGGGGGGGTAGTAGCCAGCGCGCGGGTGGCCTGGGGTAGCCGGCGCGCGGGCAGGCGTGGTAGCCGGGCCGGGCGGGGTGGGCGGATGGCCTGGGTGGCCTGGGGGTGGCCCCCGGGCATACACACGTGGATGGGGAATCACCAACAACCCCATCAAACCAGTGCCTGCCTTGCTCTACACTGGGGTCACAATGACAGGCGGCGTCACCACCGGGTGGACCAACAGGGTGGAATTCAAAGTTCCACAGGGGCCTGTAATCTCACCACAATTACACTGCCCTGATTCCACCAATTGTCCATCAACACTAGACAGGTTATTCGAACCACCTGTTACACCATGAGGCTCTGCCGGCTGCCTCTTGGGTGAACACTGTCAACTGTCTATTTAGCTTTTTACTGTTCCTTCCGTAAATCCTTGGCCCCAATTCACGCCAATTGGGCCTCGACACAACCCATGATGGCTGGAGTGCCATGCTCGATGAGTAATTTGGACGACAGAAATGATTAACGGGGGTGGAGGGGGGGGAGACTCCCCCCTCCACCCAGCTACGTCCTCGTCCACCTGCTACCCAGCTCAAACTGACGATTTCGCGGGCTAAGGAAATTCAAAATGCCCATACCTCCCCCCTACTTTGTCTTGACCAATTAGCACGAAGCCGGCACTGTTCCCTCGTGCCGCTTCCAATCACATCTGTTCGCGCCAAAACACAGCTCAGAGCAGTCGTGCCTAACCCAATCACACGCCTCACTCACCCTCAGGCGTCCCGTGACGTCACAAGGAGGGGGAGGCCTAAAGACAAAGGGCGCACTTCCTCACATGGTGGGGGGGGGGGGGGGCAACGATCACCCCACTTTCCCCCCCACCTCTGAAAACCCGTTGGGAGAGTCAAGTACCTCCCTACACCACTTCACACTCAACTCCCATCCTATTTCACAGAAACAGGAATACTTCTGTAATTCTCTCTACAGAGCAATCACAGGCCTCTAACCAGTCCCAACCGACAGTCCTTAACATAAACTTTCATTCAACACCCCGCATGTATATGTTAGTTTGAAAGCTGCAGTTTCTAGAGTCCCTAGAGCGACTAGCCTAATCTAGAAACTAGGAAAATTAGCTGAGGGAATCTAGATTCCCTCACATGCCTCCATAATGAAGCTTTGCTGTTGACGAAATTTTAATTTTTGCAAAAAACTTGCTCCAATCCCTTCAAGAAGAAATGCCATGTAAAGCAAAAAACATTGCGACCAATCACAATAGTTACTGCAGAGAAAATGTCAGATATGCTGAAAGTCAGTATTAAGCCTGGCAAAAAGTTGTGCACATCATGCAGAAAGGAATTCGACAGTAACCAGGTGAGTGAGTCCAGCTCTACTGAATCTGATGGCCCTGCTGATAATATGGAAATCTGTGAAAGCGTAAACACAAGTTTATCAGTATTAGACATCTTACCCATTAAATATCAACGAGTTAATGCAAGGGATAAGCATGGTTATACAAAGCGTAAGATTAGCCAAGCACAGGAAATAATTGCCAAGCAGATTGCTGCAATTGGAAATATTGATTGTCAAAACCTGTTGGTACCAAAGCTTCTAGCCAACAGTGCATAAATTGCCAAGACTTCAATAAACTCATTGAAGAAATGAAGCTAAAATTCCATGTAGCAAAGCGCCAAAAATAATACTAATCCTAACCCTCGTGCCACAAAGCTGGTCTATCAAAAAGACAATGGAGCAATTCAAAGTTTCAGAATACATGGTTCGCGAATCTAGGAACCTGAAAGAAGAACAGGGAATACTAGCAATTCCTAAGAAAATACAGGGCAAGTCAATTCCAGAGGAAGTGAAGGAAAGGGTAGTACAGTTTTTTGAGGGTGAAGAATTTAGTCGAATGTGTCCCGGAAAGAATTGAAAGAAAAAAAGTCATAATCAGTGCACAAAGAAGAAGGAGAATCATAATTTCATTTTTTCGAAATCGCACCAAGGTATGTCATTTTCAGAGTCCTCTGGCTGAACTAGGAATTCAGATCCCATACTAAATAAAAGTTACTCTTGTTTAGAAAAATCTGCTTTATCCAATGGTGTCATTCAAAACCAAATTGGGACTGACGCATATTGAGATATTTTGCCTTGAAAGTTGGCTAGTTTTGCACATCAATTTTTTGGGGCCAACTTTCAAGTGGGCCACCTGTGGAGAGATGGATACAACAGAGTTGCTATTGCATCACTGCATAATATTGTGCTTGTTATACATCTTTGCAAAGGATCATGGCGTTTATACCTTTTGCTGATGAGTAAGTGGTCTCCGTATTTCTCGCGACAAAATTTGGCAGTGATTTTTGCATGGATGGATAGATGAATGGTCACCCATACTTCTATTTCGATTAAAGTACGTTATTCTACACCAAACGTTGTCCTGGTATGTCAAATTTCACACTCCTATAGGCAATTGAAGTGATTTAACAAAGGGTCAAAGTTGATCATTTTTGTGGTACTTACGCATTAACGGGTCAAGAGCCCATTGAATATGGACCTGTTATTAAAGAACCAAAGCAGATTGAGCTCTAATATTTTGCAAAGTGTTATTTGAGGTCTAGGGCTATCTTACTACAAAATTTCATGGCATTTGGAGAGGGTCGAGTGGGAGCCATAGGTGACTTTTTGGTAATTTGAGATAAAATTAGGGGGGTAGAAATAGCCTAAGCTACTCTATCCCTTTGAGATGTATTTATTGCTTATCTCAATAAACATACTTGAACTTGAATTGAATGACGCAAATGTACTATTCCTTGTGAAGCGAGTACTCGCCTAGCTCTGGGCGAAGGTGGAAGTGTCGCCTGAGAGCTCCTGGTTTGCTGACTCATTGTTGTTTGTGTTTGTGAGCGCACCCTTGGGGTCGTGATGGCTGGAGGGATTGCGGCCCCCTTCCCTCTGTGAAGAGGAGGAATACCATTGGACTAGAATTTACTGGCCCAGCGTTTTACCCGGCAGTTGAGGTGGTGATGATTGACATGTTGCGCATGGATGTGACATCTGTGTGCTGCGTTCAACTTGTATCCAAGCATCGAGCTGTTGTGAAATTCTGATCCATGGCTGTGTATAGTGAATTTGTGAACCGCAATGACAGGAGGATGTTTACTCTGCCTGAGGGTGGTGGTTCGGTGGAAGTGTTGGACAGGTGCAGTGAGACTACCTATGTGGCAATTCATAGTGAACCATTGAGTTCCCTGACTCCCTTCTCCAGCATCACTTTACTCGGTATGGGCGGGTCTGAGTGTCTGGAGTCTCCTCTGAACGGTGGAAGGTTGTCCAAAATGGGACCCGCACTGTGGCACTGCTCTTGAAGGACTCCATCCCTTTGTCTCTTCTGCTTCAGGGCTTCATGGTATGCGTATTCTATGGGGGTCAGCCCAGGAGTTTTTTCCGGTGCGGACTCTCGGGCCATCAGGCTGCGAGATGTGATGCAAGCCGGGTCAGGCCTGGGAGGAGGACTTTCCCTGGTTAGCGGTCCCGGACCTGTCAGAAGGTGCTGCTGTGGTGAGTGATACTTACCAGTCGTCTGGTGCCCCGTTGCCGGTCTCTGATGCCAGCCTCGATATGCCTGTAGGTGTCGGAATGGAAGTTAGTGCATCCCCAGCTCCCGCACCCCAGCCACCCCTGCCTGCTTCGTCTCCAGTTGTGTCTTCTGTGGTGTGTGGTTTCGTGCCTCTGGACGTCGAGGCGGCACCCTGGCCTGTACTGTCTCCGGCAGCTGTGTCTTCGGCCCGTTTCGGCGTTCACACTGTGAAGTCTGTGGTGTGTGGTCCTGTTCCCCGGGTTGATGAGGCTGCGATGTTGAGTGATCGTGCACTGCGGGGAGTTGGGCAACTGACTGGAGGTTCTGCTTCAGTGCCTCCTGGTGAGGGTGATAGTTCCGACGACCTGCGTCTTGTGTCCAAGCGTTCGCGGCGAGCTTTGAGTCTGTCTCCGCCTCGTGGTGAGGCCTAGGCCGACGTCAGGGATTTTGGGGTCTCCAGAAGTTCGTCGTCTGTGGATGATGATGTGGGCGACGCTGTTGGAGTGCCTCCGGCTCCTGTGGGCCCTGTTGCTGCAGTGGAGGTCCTGTGGTGGGACTGACACCTGGCCCTGGTCCGGTGTCTTCTTCGACTGCCTCTGCGTCCCCGGTTGCTCTTTCCCCGAGTTGGGAGGTTGTGGCACCGACAGAGGTTTCGCGAGAGGGTGGGGACTTGGTGCTGGTTCTTAAGAAAGATTTTGTTGCAACGGCCCCCCATGCCTCTGGCGTCCATGTCTGTGCCTTCCGCGCGTCTGCCCTCGGTGATGCCGACCGCTGCACGGCTGCTCTATGCTCAGCCGTCATTTGTTACTCCGCCCCCAGTGGTGTCGGCCCCTGCACCATCGCCCTTTGTGATTGTGTCCCCTGCGACTCTGCCCGTTATGTTACCGCCCTGTGTTCGGCCGGCTCCTGTGCTTCAGTCCCATGGGGTTCCACCGTCTGTACCGAAGAGCTCTGTGCGGTCTCTTCCCGTGACTTCCACCCCGTGGTGGAGGGCGCCGAACTGGATGTTCCTGACTTCATGCATCGTCAGCGAGGATCACGTAGTCACGGTAACGCATCTGCGGAATTGTGGGCTCAGCGGGATGCCTACAGCAAGAAGTAACTGCGTGGTTGGATGTTCATTAAATCACTGAACTATGTGTTTACCAGATCTCTTTTAATGGGGGTCCCAGACCTTATGGTTATCCTTCGCTTTAGAGTTAGTTTTTCTTTTTATTTCGGAAACAAATACAACAAAACAGAAAAACATCAACAGCATCATTTACATGAACAAAGCAAGAAACACACTGAAAACTGTAGAACAGGGAAAACACAAACAAAAGTCATACAATACACAAAATGGAATCATAACCGTAGGTAACAATGAAATACAGTCAGAAAAGAAAAAAACACTTGAGCATTATAACCCGACAATAACTAAGCAAGAAACACATAAAAAAAACGAATCACATAGCTCATCAAAATAAATAAATAAAGCAACACAGAGCAAGAACCACACACAGTTAATCATCATCATATTTATCTATATAGAAATGACGCAGTGTAAGAATGTAAGTGTAGTGCTTTTAAAATGCTAATCTAACCTACTTACTTAAATTACACAGACTTATTTCTTTCCTTCATAAACAGTGCTCGAGGTGTCTTTGAGGATAACGAAGATATCAATACCAGATCATTTGGGATGTGGGGGTGACTTATCTGGTGACCAGGCCACAATACCAGACCACTGTAGAGGTGACGCATCTGGGGACCAGGCAACTTTACTGAACCACTTGGGGGGGGGGGGACGGTGATTGGCTGGATGGCCGGCGGAGGGTGTGGATGTGTGGTCATCACTCCTGCAGTGTTGATCCGGTGCTTAGTGTGACTGGTCCTGTCACGGTCCTTCTAGACGTGCTAGCCGGCGACATGGGGCTGCCCCTGCCTCCTGTCCGCCATACTGAAACTCTATGCTTCGAGTTTTCTGGATAGGCGTCCTACCTGTCGATGGAGGTGGTGATACTTGATCTGCATGTTGCTGTGGCGAACATGTGTGGCATGAAGCTGCTCTTCAGTGGCCTGGTACTTGTTAAGCTCGGATTTTCTGTGGTATTCTAGGAGCTGGAGGCCTCATATGATATGAGGACGTTCCCCCCCTTGCCTGGTGACGGTGTAACTGTAACAGTATCGGACCGCAGTGGTTCCTCTACCTATGTTGTGGTGCATGGAGTACCATTCGAGTTCCCGGAGGGCCTGTTAGAGCGTTCTTTTGGCAAGTTTCGGGCTGTTGTGAATGTGCGGATGAACGTTGTATTGTCTGGCAGATGGCGAGGCGTTTCGAACGAGCCATGTATTATAACCATGCGCCTTCAGTCTCCGATTCCGTCCTCCAAAATACTTCTTGGCCTCAACGGTGACATCTTTTACGCTGAACAGCCTAGAACGTGTTTCCATTGTGGTCTTGATGGGCACCAGGCGACAGGTTGCCATGCAAATTGTGCGGCTCCCGTGACCTTGTTCCCTGAAGAAGACTTTTCCCTGCTGGTGAACGTGCAGGCATCTGTGTGTGGTGATGTGGCGGATGTCACTGTCGTCCGTGTGCTCCCAGGTTGTTGGTGATGTCCTGGCCATGGATCGTGTGGTCCCGTCTGTGACGTGCCAGCCTGCGCCTCCCCGTGGACTCTTTCCTCTGGCGGTTTCTTTGGAGGATATGGTTTCTTTGGTGGATGGGGGAAGTGGTGCTGCCTTGTATTTCAGATGACATGCCTGTTCCCATTGCGTCGTGTGTGGTGGTGCATGGTCTGATGCCTCCGATTGTTGCTCCGGGGAAAGTCTTGCATGGCTTTGCGGAGCGTGCCTGTGAGCTGTCACACTATGGCTCGCCTGTGTAGGTCGTGAAGGCGTTGGAGGACTCTGATAATATGCGGCCAGTTTCGAAACAATCTCGTGTGGCTCACAATGCGTCCCCTTGCCCTGCTCGTGCTTCATATGCTGATGTGGGTGATTTTGGCAGTTAGCTGTCTTCCTTGAGTTCTGATGCGGATGATGTGGATGATGCTGTTGGAGTGCCTGTGACCCTCCTGTGACCCCGATAGCTGGTTCCCCCCTGGGTTGTGGCCCCAGCTGAGGATTCTTCTTAAAATCCTTTTCAAGAAGGATTCTGTTTTGGCAGCCCCCATGCCACTGGCTTCTCTGACCATGCCCTCAGGGAGGGCGTGGTCAGGGAGGTCAGCGCGTCTGCCCTCCGTGCTCAGAAAGTGCTGGAGGACACCCCGTCCTACAGAATGTGTATGCAACTCCGTGCGTCTGCCCCCTGTGCAGCCACCCTCTGCGCAGTTGCCCTCTGTCCTCTAGATCTTCGTCCTCTGTGCCTTGCGCTTCCGTGGTTCTGCCTCTCCAGCCTGTGTCATCTGTGTCTTCGGCCCATGTCGTCGAATCAGGTCCGGACGCCTCCCTAGATCGTCATTCCTGAATTTATGTGGTGCCCAATCCGCCCAACCAAGGAGGAGTCACCTCTTTGGGATTCTTACTGTTCTTGGTATCCTGTGCAACAGTTTCCAGAGAAGAATAAGTATCAGTAGAAACCAGTCAAGCGTGCGTGACCTCGTTCCCGGTCTATGCTGCTACCCTGTGTTGGAAGCTCCTGTGTTTGGTTTGGTTTTATTTACATTCTATTATTTAGTACTTCTGTGTATTTTCGTTTGTGAATCATGTTGGTGTTTTATGATATTTTGATTTTATACTGTTCCTCTGTTGGGGAGCCTGACAGCTGAGTGGATTGTGCTCGGATTCGTAGTCGTGAGGTTCCGAGTTCGATCCCCGGTGGAGGGAGATAAAACTGGGTAGAGTTTCTTTTGCCCCTGTTACCTACCCGTAAATAGGTACCTGGGAGTTAGAAAGCTGCTATGGGTTGCCTCCTGGAGGGAAGGGGGGTGTAATAAAAAGGAGGCCGGGTCGAGGACTGGGCCGCAGGGGACGCTAAGCCCTGAAAATCACTTCAAGATAACCTCAAGATTCTTGTGTTTGTACTGGTCACTTGACACTGGGATTACTTTGTATATATTGTGTATTTCCATAAATTAAAAAAAAAATGTGGGTGACATATCTGTGAACCAGACAACAATATCGGACCACTTAGGGGGGGGGGGGGACGACGTATCTTGGGACCAAGCAACAATACAAAACGACTTGGGGGTGACATATATGTGGACAAGGCAACAATATCGACCACTTGGTATGGTGACGTTTCTGGGGACAAGGCAACAATATCGGACCATTTAGGGGTGACATATCTGTGGACCAGACAACAATATCGGACCACTTGGGGGGATGACGTATCTTGGGACCAGGCAACAATACAAGACCACTTGGTGGTGACGTATCTGGGGACAAGGCATCAATATCGGACCACATAGGGGCGACGTATCAGGGGACCAGGCAACAATACCAAATCACTTGGGGGATGTCGGGGTGCTCGCCTAGCTCTTGGTGGAGGCGGACGCGTCGCCTGTGAGCTCCTGTTTTGCTGGTCAGTGGTAGTTTGTGTTTGTGAGTGGGCCCTTTAGGCCGTGTCGGCTGGAGGGATGGCAGCTCCCCTCCTCCCTGTGAAGCTGAGGGTTACCATTGGCCTGGAATTCACTGGACCAGCGTCATACCCGGCTGTTGAAGTGGTCATGATTGATATGTTGCGAGTGAATGTGGTGTCTGTGTGCGCCGTTCAACTTGTATCTGGGCATCGAGCTGTTGTGAAATTCAGCTCCACGGCTGTGTATCGTGACTTTGTGGACCGCTATGATGGGAAGATGTTTACTCTGCCTGAGGGTGGTGGTTCGGTGGAAGTGTCGAACAGATGCAGTGAAACTACCTATGTGGGAGTTTATGGTGCTCCCTTCGAGTTCCCTGACTCAGTGGGTGAAGCGACTCCAGCGTTACTTCACCCGATATGGGCTGGTCTTGAGTGTCCATATGAATGCTGTCTCCTCTGGGTGGTGGACGAGTATCCCGAATGGGACACACACAGTGGCGATGCAATTGAAGGACTCCATCCTTTCGTCTCTCCTGCTTCTGGGCTTCATGGTACACATATTCTATGTAGGTCAGCCCCGGACTTGTTTCCAGTGCGGGCTATCGGGCCACCAGGCTGGGGGTGTGGGGCAAGCCAGGTTGGCCCTCTGAACTTTTTTAGGGAGGAGGACTTTGCCCCGTTGGCAGTCCCGGACCTGTCACCAGGTGCTGCTGTGCTGAATGATGCTTCCCGGTCGTCTGGTGCCCCGTTGCCATTCTCAAATGCCAGCCTACATGTAGCTGGGGGTGTGAGTGTCGGGGTGGTAGTTAGTGCATCCCCAGCTCCCCTGCCTCAGCCATGCCCGCCTGCCCCCATCTCCAGTCAAGTCTCCAGTTGTGTCTCCTGTGGTGTGTGGTCTAGTGCCCCCAGTCAACGAGGATGCGGCCCGGCCGTGCACTGTCTCCGGAAGATGTGTCTTCGGCCCATGTTGACGTGCATGCGGTGATGTCTCCCGCGGTGTGTGGTCCTGTTCCCCGGGTTGTTGAGGCTGTGTTGTAGAGTGACCATGCACTGCATGGAGTTGTGCGGCCGACCAGAGGTTCTACTGCGGTACCTCTTAGCGGGGGTGATAGTTCCGACGACCTGTATCCAAGCGATTTCGGCGAGCTTCGAGTCTGTCTCTGCCTCGTGGTGAGACCTGGGCCGACGTCAGGAATTTTTGTGACTCTGGGAGTTCGTTTTCTTTGGATGGTGATGTGGGCAATGATGTTGGGGTGCCTGCGGCTTCTGTGGGCTGCGCTGCAGTGGTGATGGGTCCTGTGGTGGGATTGTCCCCTGATCCTGTGTCTTCTCCAGCTGCCTCTGCATCCCTGGTTGCTGGTTCCCCCGGGTTGGGCGGTTGTGGCGCAGGCCGCGGTTGCGGTAGAGGGAGGGAACTTGGTGATGGTGCTTAAGAAAGATTCTGTTCTTGCGACCCCCATGCCTCTAGCGTCCTTGTCTGTGCCCTCCGTGCGTCTGTCCTCACTGCTGCGCTGCTGCCCACTTCTCAGCCGCCCTTTGTTACTCCACCCCCTTGTGGTGTCAGCGTCTGTGTCATCGCCCTCTGTGATTTTGTCCCCTGCGACTGTGCCCGTTGTGCTGCTGCCCTCTGTAGGGCCAGCTTCTGTGCTCCAGCCTCTCGTGGTTCCACCGCCGGTGCAGCTGAGCTCTGTGTGGCCTCTTCCCGTGACTTCCGCCTCCGTGGAGGGGGCGGAAGTACTTCATGTATCGACCGCGGGGATCGCGTCGTTTCGTTTCCTTGTCTGCGGAGGTGTGGGCTCGGTGGGATGCCTTCAGGAAGAAGTACTCTCGTCGTCTATTTCCGGATAAATATAATGATGATTAACTGTGTATGTGGGTTTTGATTTGTGTTGCTTTATTTACCTGTTTTGATGTGCTGTGAGATACGGTTAATTTTGTCCGTGTTTCTTGCCTGGTTATGTTGGGTTACAGTGCTCTGGTGCTTCTCTTTGCTCTGTGTTTAAATGTTACCTATGTTTAGGTTTCCATTTTATGTGTATTGTACGACTTTTGTTTGTGTGTTTGCTTTACTGCTCTTGAGTTTTGTTCATGTGTTTCTTGCCTTATAAATGTGAATGATGATGTTCATGCTTTTCTATTATGTAGTATTTGTGTTTACAAAATAAAAAGAAAAAAACATGGGGGGGGGGTGACATATCTGGGGGATCAGTAAAGATGATGGATGAAGGAGTCCTTCCCCTCTTATATTATAATAATATATGAACTGACAATTCATCTTCAATATAGTTCACACTACTAGAGGAACTTTACAACTGTAAACTTATTATTTTTCTTTGGTATGGGAACCTTTTATAAGCATTTTAGTACAAGTAAAAGTTTTTACATTAGTGCTAAATATACTGTGAGTGTCTGTCTTGGGAGCGCAAGTCTTCCTCTCATCCCTCTCTTCTCCATCTCTATGTTGTAACTAACAATAAGGTAAATGACGATAAATAATAAATTTTTAAACACTAAATAAACAAAATAAACATAACAGTGAAGGAGGTCAAGTAATGTTTGGTTAGTTATTGGGTTAAGTGGCCCTTGCCTGCATTGTTGATATTGTCAATGGCCACTTCTGGCAGCGGCATCTGGCCACTTGCATGTTATGGTCGTAGCGGCATGAGTAACTAGCATCTTGGACCCCTGTTGAGGAGTAGCCAATTACAAGCCAGGAAGTAACTGTTGCTGCAGACTTTATTAACCAATGAGAGGCAGTGTGGTGAGTATAAGAGTGGGAGTTAGCGTCGAGGTATGTCAGTTACCTCCTCACCTCCACAGTAAGACGCCCTATTATAGAGAAGGTTTGTGTTATTATGTTAAGTATTATTGGTAATAATTGACTAGATTATGCACTTAATTAGTATAAAATTACTAAACAAATCCATGGCATCTTATGGATGTAGGCAACTACGTGGATAATAACCTATAAATTCATATCCTGCCAAACTGCTCCTAACTTAATAAAATTAAATTAATATTTAGTGTTTAAGTTTTTCTAAAATTTTAAGTTATATTTTGGTTCCAAAATAGCTCTAAACTTTCTTTGAGATTACTTGCGGAGAGGATGAAGTGGTTTGGGTACTGTTCACTTGATGAAATTCATGCATTTCACTTGGAAGCTACTATAATTGTTACTTGCAAATGAAACTCTTAACCATCCATAACAAAGTTTTATTAATAACTTTGCTCAGTCATTACGTTCCAAACTAGTCTTCACTAGAGCAGTTAAAACCTTGCTCTTCTTAGTTCGGAGAGGCGTCGTAATTTGCAGGCTAGTTTGAGTATCGGGTATTGCAAGGAAACTTAACAATACATATGTGATTTAATGTAGCACCTTCAGGTATACCATTCCTGTTACTACTGATTTCGGTTAAACCTTGTATCTAAATTACTTTAAATTTAAACTATAGGAATGACTTGGCTAAAAAATTATCTATTCCTCATGGCTCTCATAAAATATAACCACCCTTATCTTCACCAGATAACAGTCTACCCAAATTTTATTAATGCTTCTATAAATATTACGTAAACCAATCTCTCCCTTGCATCCTTGAGTTTCTATTAAAAACACTTGTGAATCTTTGGTTAGTACTTGACAAAACGCTCAGTTTAATAAATTGTGCATAAAGAACAGAACTAATCCGTCAACACCTTGCCTTCCATTCACTTTTCATAAAATAATTTTCCGGTGGTCGTGCTGCTGGGATCACAACTCGCCTCCAGTGAGGTATACTCTGCCTTAAACGTGCTCTTGTAATTTCACACACCGGAGACCAGGTATGTAACGTTGATTATTGTACTGGTAATAGTGCTGAACCTGTCAATGAAAACTTCTTGATGAAATAACTGACTCACCGTTTACGTTAGCCTTCGATAAAAAGTTATTACTTTAAACATTGGATAGGTATTGTCAAGCAATACATTATTTGTGAAACTTCACAATTAACATCTTGTCTAAAATATACCTATTAAACTTAACGGTAGCATATACATTGCTCGTCTTGCAAAATTATTTAACTTCCAAAGATTTTTTTTACCTAAAACTTAACGAGTTTTAAATGCTAAACTTCTCGGTCCTACTAAACTTCCACTTCACACCCTAAATTGAAATGACTTGCGTTTGTATTAACTATTCCCGGCCACACGTTGTGGCTCTGAAACTCTTGTGTGTTTCTAAGCCACAGTAACTTTCCTGTCTCCCAGTCCTCTCCCACTATTACCTCCTCTCAGCCTTGTCCTTCCCACTATTCCCTCACTCCACCATCCCCACGTCCTGCTAGTCATCCTGTCCCCCTCCTACTCCCCCCACTCCTGTTCCTTTGTCCTTTACATTCCTCCTCGTCTTTCCCTCCATTCCCCCACTCCCTCGCCCGATGCATCACAAATGATCTGATGTTCCTATCGGTGAAAAAGTTTAAAAGCGATAAACAATGGGAAAATAAACCAAAATCAACGGTATGGTAAACGCTGCTATTTCAATGCAATGTCATACAAAATAATAGAATAAAAATAAATAGATCTCTAAAAATTCAATTCGTCAATGCAATTGCAAACATTGAAATGTAATTGAAACATAATTAGTTGAACTTGTGGAGCACTTGTAAGACAAAGATGGTGCTGTTTAAAAAAAGTTTTTACCAGTCATAAATCGACTATATAGTTAATATATAAACTCCTATTCAAATGCAACTGTCAAAATTTAAAAGTAATTGGGAAAGAGGTTTTTAAGATTTCCGTCTCTTGAAAGTATCTTCAAAACTTTTTACGGATTTTTGTGTATAAAAACCTTTTCGGATGCAAATGGAGTTTTGTGAGAATTTCAAAGCCATTGGTGAAGAAATTTCGGAGGTTAGTGGTTTTGAACAAACGATCATTTCCTTTTTTATTTATATAGATTTAATAAATACTCATTACAGATGACTTCCATAATATTTCTGGTGATGGCGGCGGCAGTGATGCCATCCTGGGCCCAATACTTCGTTAATAACAACGCTGCTCCCGCCATCTTGGGAGCCACTGACAGGCCATTCGTTACCTCAAGTGGAAACCTCTTGGTACCTGAAGGTGGCCCCACCCAACCTCCTCAACCCCAGCAACCCTTCCCACAACTACCAGCCAAACAACCTGTGTTTGTTCAGCCACAACTGCCAAGCCAGCCTCAGGTCTTTATTCCTCAACAAGTATCTCCACTATTGACTCCCTTTACCTTCCGTCCAACTTCATCTTTATGCAACCATGCTGCTAAACCCCTGGTAAGAAGAGTTTTATTTTCCTTTCACATGGACGTATTTAAGGTTAATTGGTAATTAAAATGAGCCTTCACATAATTTGTGTTGTAACTTGTCAGGTTGACGAGGTAGTGGACGGCAGAGCATACCATTTCTCATGGTGTCACGACTCTGGTCGACTCTACACCTGGGAGCAAGCAACCTATTACTGCTCTGGGCTTGGCAACGGTTTCCAGGCCGTCAGTATTGAAAGTAACAGGAAGCAAGAGTTAATTTCCAACTATATGATTACACGTAAGTTGAAAAGCTGGTCTGGGTGTTTAACTAGGCCTTGAGTGACTAACTTGGACGTAATGAAAATGGTATAATTTCAGACTACATCAGCGACATCTGGACGAGCGGCAACAAACGTAACTCGAGGTCTTGGTCGTGGTTATCTGGCACTTCCTCTCCCTACTCTAACTGGTCTAGCACCGGCAGGTGAGAACTGGTTTGTTGATCGTAAACAAAACTATTGGTGTTGACTGGTAATGATCATGGCCTTGAGAACCACTTGTCTTCCCCAGGCGAGGACTGCCACAGCCAGACAACGATGAAGGCAACGAGGACTGTCTGGCGGTGTTAAACAACCTGTATAACGATGGTGTCACTTGGCACGACTCCTCCTGTTTCCACCTGAGGCGCGTCATCTGTGAGGCTCCACGCTTCTACGCTCAATAGTTGTTCCCCATCAGTTTTCATTATTGTAATATTATAATCAATAGTTTAAACTTGTAACTCTATCGATTGATACAAACTAATTCTAAAGAGAATAAGATTATATTGTGTAGTAATATAAATGCTATAAACGCATTATCCGTTTTATTTCTCTGAAGTGTTGACCAGACCACACACTAGAAATTGAAGGGACGACGACGTTTCGGTCCGTCCTGGACCATTCTCCAGCATACTTCAGCCACGTTATTGTGACTCATCGCCTGCATATTTCTCTGAAGTTTGCAAACACCGCCTATCTTACAAATGTGGTATACAAAAGTTAGGGGCGGCAGCGGCAAAGGGGATAATGTGTCAATGTGGACACCTTAACAGTTTTTCGTCAGTCTGTTAAGATAGCGTAAGTTCTGATAGGCTGCCGACCCCTACCAGCTAGAGGTCGGGAGATAGCGCTGAACAGACTGTAAGGCAACGTGTTCTCACTAGGCTGTTTAGAGCGGTGGCAGTCTTCCCCCAAACGCATTCATTTAACTTTAACCCCTATCAGGCAATATAAGAAAAGAGCCAATCGCCTCCTTCCTTGACAGGCAGGAGGGGTAGCAGTAGTCTTGGTCACACTGTATGTGATGGGGTAAACTATGGGATTAAACTTCCCTCTCACTCCCAGTAACAACCCTTATCAGAACCGTTCGGGACTGTCATGCCATCAGTGACCTTTTTCTCACTGTGCCATTTTATACTCTCCCGCCAAGACGGTCGGGAGTGCCATCCAGGGTTATACAGTAGAAGTGTATACAAAGTGTTACCAGACGTATGTCGCCATACACGATATCTGAACTGCTACTGAACTTTACGAAGCCCGACACGAGGTACTTTGGCCCTTATATAGGGCGAAAAACTAATGCTGGGTGTACACCACTGCAGTCATAAGGTACAAATTTTGCGGAGAACCATTACCTTGCCTTAAGATTTCTCTAACACACTTGTGTTGCATAATTCACAGATGGAGTTTAAATCTGATAATAGCTACTCTATTGCCTTTACAGACCAAATGTAAATACCATGTACTATGGAGGAAAACATCTTATATTGAAATGGCTGCATTTTTTTTCTATATGTTTTGCCTCCTAGTGGCTGATCATACGGCTCTGGAATTTCTAATCCTATACATCTTATTGATAGTACAGAATGTTGCTTGGCTAGATTCCCAGCAATTTTGATCAATTGAACCCTCCCCCCTCTCCCCCCCCTGCTCAGCTCGTTGTTGACGTGTGGGGGTTTAGTGGGCGGCTGCCGGAGTGTGATGCTCCTTGGGACAGTCCTGTCCTTTTTCGAGCCTTGTGCTCCTGCTGCCGTCCTCTCCAATTCTGCTGGGCACCTTTTCCTTTCGTTTTTCTCCCCCTCTTCTATCTGCTTGCCGTTTCCTGCCGACCTTTTGCTTGTTCTGGTTCTTCCCTTGGACTTCTATTTTTGACGCCCGTGTGCTTGAGGAGGCATACTCTTGCACCCATAGAACTGTAGTACCCGACGTAGAGAGCGAGGGGAACCTTTTATTGTCAATCTCCGTTTCGTCACTGAACCCGACCTCGACGGACTGTCGGTTTCTTAAGGTGGCGTTTGTGGGGCGTATACTCACAACGCACCCCTAGGAGGCCCCGGCAAGATTGGCGATAGCTTCTTGTTGGGTGTCCTGCCTCTAATTGTGGCTCCATGGTGGGTGTGGGGGCACATTCGTGAATGAATTTTTCTTTACGTAATAATGATGACCCCTGTTTCGGTCGTTTCTGATTTACCTTCTCAGGCTCGTGGGGTGGGCGACAAAGACCCAGAGTCGGTCCTCGTTGGAAGACTGGGCTCTGTAGCCTCCGCTGCATTGGGCCCTGACCTTGCTCCTCCTTTGGCTTCTCTGACTCCTTCCCCTGGCTCCCATCCCTCTGTGGTTGGGTCGAGCCCCAAGCCCACAGTGGTGACTACCTCATCCCCTGGCGCGGCTCCTTCTCTAGTTGTAACTACTGTGCCTTTTAACCCCTCTGGGGGTTCTCACGGCCGCCCTCGCTAGATTCCTTCCAGTTCTGCTACCTATCGAGCCTTGTTTGGTCCCGCTTCGTGGGCCAAATATTTTGATCTCTTCCCTCTTGATTCTGCGCCTCCTGACGATTTCTCCCTCCAACATCTCGTAGATTCCGTGGATGCCTCCATTACCTTCAACCCCACTCGTCTCGGTACAAGTGTCGTTGCTGCTCCTTCTCAGGATGCTGCTTCCCGCTTGGCTGCCTTATCCTGCCTTGGCGAGACCCCTGTTCGGGTCTTGAAGAACGCTCAGTTGAATGCTAGTGTTAGCACTATTCTGCTCCCGCCCCATGTTGCGACCGGTGTTCGGGACCTGCGCGACTGCCACGACGATATTCGACATCCTTGCTGCCCAGGGAAATTCTACTCTACAGGTGGACACGTACACTCGTTCCCCTCGTGGTAGTCGCCGTCAACCCCTCCGGGTTGTGAAGATTTCCTTTGATGGTAGGACCCTTCCACCCTCTTTCATTCTCGATGGTGCCAGGTGCTCTGTCAAGGAGTACATTCCTTCTCCTCGGCTCTGCAACAAGTGCTGGAGTGTTAGGGCATGGTGCCCTCCGCTGCTCCGGGACTGTCATTGCCCTTTGTGTGGTGGCGAAGGTCACTCTAGGTCGGAGTGCACTTCTCCCCAGGCTCGTTGCCTCAACTGCGGTGAGGCCCATCCTACATTCTCCCGTCTGTGTCCATCACAAGCTTGAGGCAGCCGTCCTAAACTTAAAGCACCGGGAGCATTTATCTTTTCCTGAGGCGAGACGCCAGGTTCGCCGGCTCCCGCCTTATGCTAAAATCTCTTACGCTCGCATGTTGCGCTCTCTCCTCGTCCTTCCCGCGTTCCTCGGACTCGCAACAGTTTCCGGGCCTTGGACCCTGATACGCCCACTGCCCCCCCTGTTCCTTTGAGTTCTCTCCTGAAGGATCCTCCACCTGGTCCTCTGTCTGGGGTTCCCCTCCTTTTTACCTTGTCTGTCGTGTCTCCTGTCTTCTTCCTAGTCTCCCTCCGTTCCTCCTTTCCCTCCGTCTCTTGACTCTCCCCGCCGCCTGTCGGTGCGGGCTGATGTCCATCGCTCTCCAAACGGCCGTCATGTGTGCTCTCGTTCCGCTTCTGTTGAGACGCTAGAATCCGTTGCCCAGTACGTGGTTGCTGGGACACCTGTCTCTTTAAGTCGGAAGCATAAACCTGGCTCCTCTCCTTCCTCCTCCCCAGCGGGTAAGGAGGTTTCGCTTTCTTCCTCGGCCACTACTTCTGCCTCTCTCGCTCCTTCCCCTCCCATTTCGGTGGTTGCGCCCCCTGTTCCTGCTATGGAGGTTTCTTTAGCCCCCGCTTCCCTTTCGGTTGCTGCCCTTGCTGAGGTACGCTCCCCTCTTTCTAACCCCTCCTCTTCCTGCTGCTGTCCTTGACTGCTCCTCTCCATTGTCTCCTCCTCCTCCGGACCCCGCCCACACACCTCTGATCTGTTCTCCCGTTTCCTTCCCTCCGTCTTTGCTCAGTTTACCCATGCCCCCTAACCCTGACTTTGATGACCCTGATCCCGACCCTGATATTCTCTACGTGCTGTGTTGCTCATTCGCCTTTGTTTCTTCCCTGTTCTCTGTTTTTGTCCTTTCTCTTCTCGTCGTTGTCCATTCTTCAATGGAACGTTCGAGGTTATTACCCCAATTTCCTCGAACTCCAACTTCTGATTTCGCGGTTTTTGCCCCTTTGTGTCTGTCTCCAGGAGCCAATGCTTGGTGCTCGTCCTGGTCGTTTTCGTGGCTATTCCTTTCTCTTCCCCCCCCCCCCCCCAGCCATAGCTGGGGCTTCTAATTCTTCTGCTCTCTTGATTCGTGCAGATGTTCCCTTTGTTCCTTTACTTTTTCCTTCGCCTCTCCATTGTTCTGCTGCTCGTATCTTTGTGGGGAAATGGTACAGAGTTTGTTCCATTCATCTCCCCCCCCCGAGTGTCCCGCTCTCTTGATGATTTGAAACACCACCTAGACTCCTTGCCGGAGCCTGTGCTCTTGCTGGGTGAATTCATTTGTCGTCATTCTCTTTGGGGTGACGTTCTGACGAATACCCGGGGTCGCCTCCTTGAGCCGTTTCTCCTCTCTTCTTCCCTGTCTCTTCTGAATTCTGGTGAGCCCACTCATTTGGACTCTCGGACTCGCACCCTTTCTTGTCTTTATCTTTCTCTCTGCTCTTCTTCTCTTTACTTAGATTTCACGTGGCAGGTTCTTGATGACCTCCATGGAAGTGATCATTTCCTCATCCTCGTTTCCTTTTTCTCTTTTCGCCCTTCCCTCTCTTTCCCTAGGTGGCAGTTTGCTAAGGTGGACTGGACCCTATTTACCCTCAGTGCTACTCTCTGACCTCTCCCTTCTGCCTCTCTCTCGCGCTCTTCTCCTTTTTCATGAGTCTTCAACGCTGCCCTCCGCTCTATCCCTCGCCTCTTCCTCTCGGGGTCCACGGAAGTGCGTTCCCTGGTGGAATGCGGACTGTGCTCGGGCTGTCCGCTGTAAGCGTGCAGCCTGGAAGAGGCACCGCCGTAGGCAGACGACCGATTCTTTTCTTTTCTTTCGGAAAGCGAGTGCGGTGGCCCGTAGGGCCATCCGTACGGCCGACGTGAATGTTGGGCATCTTATGTCTCAACAATTACGTCCGAAACCCCTCTGGCCCAGATCTGGAAGCGTATCCGCAAGATAGCGGGTAAGTTCGTTCCTGATGTTTCGCCGGTCCTTCACCTCCATGATACTCTTGTGGCGGACCTGTTGCAGGTAGCTCCCGAACTGGGTTTCCACTTTTCTTCTGTTAGCTCTGGTCTTCATCTTCCCCAATCTTTCCTTCTTCGTAAACCTGTCCTTGAGTCTCGTCCTTTACATTTCTGCACTCATCTTCAGCTTCCCTATAATGATCCCTTCTCTCTCTTTGAACTTCGTTCTGCCCTGGCCCTCTGCGGTTCTACGGCGGCGGGCTCCGATGGTATTCATTGAGATGCTTCGCCATCTCCCTCCGAGCACGTCTCGGTATTTACTGAGTCTGTATAATCGGATCTGGGAGTCGTCGTCAGTCCCTGAGGACTGGCTCGATGCCGTTGTCCTCCCTGTTCGCAAACCGGGGTCTCTGGGTACTTCTCCTAAGGACTTTCGCCCTATTGCTCTCACAAGTTGTGTCTGCAAACTCTTTGAACGTATGGTTAACGTTCGTCTGATGTGGTTCCTGGAACACAATCACCTCCTCTCCCTTTCTCAATTTGGTTTCCGCAAGTGCCGCAGCACGACAGATGTCCTGGTGAACTTGGAGGTCTATATTCGTACTGCTTTTGCTGCGAAGACCTCCGTTGTTGCCGTCCTTTTTGACCTGGAAAAGGCTTACGACACCACTTGGCGTTATCAAATCCTATCTCAACTTCATTCTTTTGGCCTTCGTGGTCATCTCCCTCTCTTTCTCCGCAGCTTCCTCTCTCGTCGTTCCTTTCGGGTGCGCCTTGGTACCGCTCTCTATCCCTCTTTTCAGCAATACGAAGGTGTGCCCCAGGGTAGTGTTCTGAGCACTACTCTTTTTCTGGTTACCCTCAATAGTTTTCTTTCCTCTCTTCCTTCTGGTGTCTTCTCCGCTCTCTGTCGATGATCTTACCCTTTGTTGTCAGGGTGATGATTCGCCTCTCCTACAACGCCGGCTTCAACTTGCTATTGATGCCGTGTCGTCTTGGGCCATAGATCATGGCTTCAAGTTCTCTACTTCTAAGACTTTTGCCATGACTTTTACGAGGAAACGGGTTGTTCTTCGTCCCTCTTTGTCACTTTATGGTCATCCCCTTGAATTCAAAGATTCCGCGAAGCTTTTGGGGTTATTCCTTGACACTCGTTTGTCTTGGTCTCCCCATATCTCTTACCTCCGTGTTGAGTGCTCTAAGGCCCTTACCCTCCTTCGGGTCTTGTCCCATACTTCTTGGGGGGCAAATAGGCGCTCTCTCCTTGCTTTACATTCCTCTCTCGTCCTGTCTAAGCTCGATTATGGTTGCCCTGCTTACTGGTCTGCTTCTCCTTCTACTCTTCGCCGTCTTGATGCTTTGCACCATACTGAGTTGCGCCTCAGTTCTGGTGCCTTTCGTTCGACTCCCATCCTTAGCTTGTATGTTGACACTGGCTTCCTGTCTCTCCGGGACCGCCGTGATCGCTACTGTCTTCGCTATCTTGCGCGGTCCTTGCAACATCCTTCCTCTCGCCTCTGTCGTGCTTTAACTTTTGCCACTCCTGCGGTTCCTGTTCCTCTTCACCACTTCCCTCTTTCTGTCCGGTTATCTCGCCTACAGGATTCTTTCCGTTCGTATTTCTGATGTTTCTCCTCGTGTTCCTTCTTTGCCCCCGTGGAGGGTCCCTCTTCCGCGGTTTTGTACATCCTTGACCCGTATCACTAAAGCTTTTACCCCTCCTACAGTTCTAAAACGCCTTTTCCTCGAGCACTTTTCTTCTCACTCCCGCTCCGTTTCTGTCTTCACCAATGGGTCTAAGTCAGCGGACAGTGTTGGCTACTCTGTTGTTTTTCCTGATCGCACTTATATGTGTCGCTTACCTCCGGAGACTAGCATCTATACAGCGGAACTTTATGCTATTCTCTATGCTCTTCGTCTCCTGCTTTCTCGTTGTCAGTCTTCCTTTGTTGTTGTTGTTGACTCTCGTAGTGCCCTCATGGCTCTCGGGTCCTTTAATCCTGATCATCCAGTAGTTGTCGAGATCCAGCATTGGCTGTTTCTTGTTCTCAGTAAATTTAAGTCGGTTGAGTTTTGTTGGGTTCCCAGACACATTGGTGTGTCTTTAAATGAGCGTGCGGATGCTGCTGTCAAGGAAGCTGTCCGCTCATGTCCCATCTCTCGTAAAGGCATTCCGTATTCTGACTTTTACCCGGTTATCCATTCTTCAGTCCTTCCCCGTTGGCAGGCTTCTTGGTTGTCTGTTACTGGTAACAAGCTACGTACTCTTAAATGTTGTGTTTCCTCGTGGCCGTCCTCCTTCCACCGTAACCGGCTGTGGGAAACAGCTCTGGCGAGGTTGCGTATTGGCCATACTCGCTTAACCCATGGTCACTTGATGGAGCGCCGCCCTGCTCCTTATTGTCCTAGTTGCATTGTCCCTCTTACGGTCGTGCATGTCCTTCTTGAATGTCCTGACTTCCAGGACGAGCGTGTGTCTTGCTTTCCGACCGCGCCTCGCGGTCGCCTGTCCCTCGATAGAATTCTTGGTGACTCGGATACTTTTGATATCGTTCGCCTTATGCGTTTTTGTTCTAGTATTGGCATCCTTGGTGATATTTAGCGCCCTCTGATTATTTTGCGTATTTGATGGTGCTACATAGCCTTCCCGGTTTGGTGCCTTCTTTTGTTAATTACTTACTTACTTCTTACCCGTCGGGGAGGAGGAAGGAGAGGAGCCAGGCTTACGCTTCTCACTTATAGACTGGTGTCCCAGCAACTACGTACCGGGCAACGGATTTTAGTGTCTCGACAGGAGAAGCTGAACGAGAGCACAGACGACGGCCGTTAGGAGAGCGATGGACATCCGCCTGCACCGACAGGCGGCGGGGAGAGCCGATAGATGGAGGAAGAGGATGGGAAGGAGGATCGGAGGGGGACGAGGAAGAAGACACAGGAGACACGACAGACCGGGTAGAAAGAAAGGGAACCCCAGACAGAAGACCAGGAGGGGGACCCCTCGGGACAGAACACAAAGGGACAGAGGAGGGGGCAGTGGGCGTATCAGGGTCCAAGGCCCAGAAACGGTTGTGAGAAGGGGGGAAGGACGAGGAGAGGAAGAGCGCAACACGCGAGCATAAGTGATGTTAGTATAAGGCGGGAGCCGGCGAACCTGGTGCCTCGCCTCAGGAAAAGATAAACGCTCCCGGTGCTTCAGGTTGAGGACGGCTGCCTCAAGCTTGTAATGGACACAGGCACGGGAGAAGGTAGGATGGGCCTCACCGCAGTTGAGGCAGCGAGCTTGGGGAGAAGTGCACTCCGACTTAGAGTGACCTTCACCCCCACACAAAGGACAGAGAGAGACAGTCCCAGAGCAGCTGAGGGCACCATGCCCAAACCTCCAGCACTTGTTACAAAGTCGAGGAGAAGGAATATACTCCTGGATAAAGCACCTGGCACCAGCAAGAATGACCGAGGATGGAAGGGTCCTACCATCAAAGGTGATCTTCACAACGTGAAGGGGTTGACGGCGACGACCACGAGGGGGACGAGTAAACGAATCAACCTGGAAGACAGAATGGCCTTGGGCATCAAGGATATGCCGAATATCATCGTGGCAATCCTGCAGATTCCGAACACCGGTTGCAACATGGGGTGGGAGGAGAATAGTGCCAACACTGGCATTCATCTGAACGTTCTTGGAGACCCGAACAGGGATCTCGCCAAGGCAAGATAAGGCAGCCAAGCGGGAAGCTGCATCCTGAGAAGGAGCAGCAACGACACGTGTACCGAGACGAGTGGGGTTGAAAGTAACAGACGCATCCACGGAATCTACAAGATGCCGATGGAGGGAGAAATCGTCAGGAGGCGCAGAATCAAGAGGGAGGAGATCAAAGTATTTGGCCCATGAAGCAGGACCAAACAAGGCCTGATACGCATCAGCACGGGAAGGAATCGAGCGAGTGCGGCTGGGGCGCGAACGGCGTTGAGAACCCCTAGAGAGAGAGGGGTCAAAAGGCGCAGTAGTCACAACGAGAGACTTAGCCGCACCAGGGGACGAAATGGTCACCACCGGGGGCTGGAGGCTCGACCCAACCACAGAGGAGGGAGGGGAGCTGGGGGAAGAAGTCAGGACGGTCAAAGGAGGAGCAAGGTCGGGGCCCAACGCAGCGGGAGCTACAGAGCCTGGTCTTCCAATACAGGCAGACTCGGGGGCTTGGTCGCCCACCCCACGAGCCCGAGAGGGTACAACGGAAACATTCAATGACATAGAAACGAAGAGAAAAATTCATCCACGAATGTGTCCCCATACCCACCATGGAGCCACAATTAGAGGCAGGACACCCAACAGGAAGCTATCTCCGATCATGCCGGGGCCCCCTAGGGGTGCGTCGTGAGTATACGCCCCACAAACGCCACCTTAAGAACCGTCAGTCTGTCGAGATCGGGTTCAGCGACGAAAGGGGGATTGACAATAAAAGGTTCCCCTCGCTCGAGACGTTGGGTACTACAGTTCTACGGGTGCAAGAGTATGCCTCCTCAAGCACCCGGGCGTCAAAATAGAAGAAATCCAAAGAAATAATCCAAAACAAGCAAAAGGTCGGCAGGAAACGACAAGCAGATAGGAGAAGAGGGGGGAGAAAAACGAAACATAAGGAAAAGGAAAAGTGATCCGGCACAATTAGAGAAGACAGCAGCAGGAGTGCAAGGCCAGAAAAGGACAGAGGACTGCCCCACGGAGCATCACACTCCGGCAGTCGTCCACCAAGCCCCCTCACGACGCCAACGGGCCGGATGGGGAGGGGGTCGCAACGCTTAAATGAATTCTGTCCGTTCAAAAAATGCTAGATAGTGGTATACTCTTGCTGTGTTGGAGGGGGAAGGGATTAGGATAGTTTAACTATGGCAATATGTATGCCTGTGCTAAACACTTTAAATCGACCTTCACCCCTAAAAATTTCATTACTGCCTCTGTGGTAACCTGGAGGACTAGAGACCTTGCAAAAGATGCATGGAATGAATCTTCGGTTGAAAAAGTTGACTCGTTTCACCTGGGTCAAAGTGATCCATAAAACAAAGATCTCAAATGTGTACTCTGAATTGCCAGCGATAATCAATTGTAACGTGTGGACGAGCTTGGGAATTTTTTTTTTTTTTTTTTATAAAAGAAATATTCAAAGTATAGCACAATATACAAGACATGAACAGAAGAACAAGAACATAACAACAAAACATAAGTTGAAACACAGGCATAAAAGAACATTGCAGTACAAGACCCTAGAAACTCCAGGGACATAAGACCGAATACAAAATTAAACATAATAATGGACATACAACAAACGGACGCCTACGGACATGGAAAGACACAACAACCATACACAGAATACACCAAACACGCATACATATACAAAATTAGATTTTTATAAAAGAAATACACAGTATACAAAGCACACAATAGAAAACAAATCATACATACATACAGGACAAACATAGCAAACTGCGAAAACACGGATGCAAACGAAACATACACAACAAAAACCAAGAAAGAAAACACACAATAAGGCACAATGAAAAAACCCCGTAACTGGCACTGGAGGGTACACATCCACACACACACACACACACACACACACACAGAAACAAACAGTGTTACAAATAAATATCACGACATAAATAACATAAAACACAACACAAACACACACACCAAGTGCAAAGCACAAAACATACAAGAAAACAAGCCATGCAGGGGCAAGAACAATACCCACACCACCCACACGCACAGACAAGGTCACCCACCTGTGCACGCAGGCACCGGGGAAACATCACGCACAACACAGACAGAAACCAAACACACCAATAAACCAATCACTCATACTTCTCTGGGTACTCCCGAGCAGGAAACCGTAAACAATAAGCCTCCTAAACAAGTTGGAGACTGTCAGAAATCGGACACCCAGGAGTCGCAGTAGGCCGAGGCATCGAATTCGGCACTCCCGAGACAAAACACTGCGCACTTGGAACCCAGATGGTAGAAGGGCACCAGGGTCACCAGGACGCACTGAGTCATCACACTCAAAAGTCACAGTTGCCGTAGATCCGTCGAGCACCTCTCCGGTCGAGAGGACAAAAGGGACAGGTTTCCCCCGAGGACGCTGGGCACACGGGCGCACACTGGGAAGCACATCTGACTGCACTGCAGGCCGCACATTGGCCCGCCCACTAGGGCGTGCACACCGTTCGGTGTCCGGAACCGCACCGAGACCCGCGGAGGGTGGCTCCGCAAGGGCCCTAGAGCCCCCACCAACCGGAACAGGAGCAGAGGCCCCCCGCTTCACATCCTTCGTCAACACCACTACAAGATCGCTCTTACCAGGGGCACAGCCCACTGAGGGGAGCCACCAGCAGGAGGCACAGCATCCAACTCAGAAGGGACCACAGGAGGCAACACCCAGCAAACATTTTTAGGTTGCCACAACATATCTGGAAAGTATTTGAAAGGATTGGAAACGTTTGTTTTATCGTATCAGATACGATATTGTGTGTGGACTTAAATAGGTTTCCACAACTTATAACCAAAACCTTCGTATCTAACACTAACTTGAGATGTTGTGGTAACTTTACAATCCTAACACGAGTCATTCATAATCCTTTCATATACCAATATGAATCTCTTGTGAAAGGTTTGAGCCTATAATCTGAACCCTTTCCACATCTTTGTGTTTAAAGTTTAATTTCTTGAAATTAAATTATATTATTTAATATTATATTATTATTTTTATTATATTTTATTTTATATTGTATTATTATTTTCAATTTAAATATTAAAACCAATTTAAGGGTAACAAAATCTAATAATTTATATTTCTTTTATTATTTACTAACAATTATAATTATTTACTAACGGAGAGAGGGAAGGCTGTACGGCGGAGAGTGGCGGCAGTGGCGGAGAGTGGCAGCGGTGGCGGATAGTGGCGGCTGAGGCGGACAGTGGCGGCGGTGGCGGATAGTGGCGGCTGTGGCGGACAGTGGCGGCGGTGTGGACAGTGGCGGCGGTGTGGACAGTGGCGGCGGTGTGGACAGTGGCGGCGGCGGGCGGACAGTGGCGGCGGCGGGCGGACAGCGGTGGCGGATTATGGCGGCGGTGGCGGGGGCGGACAGTGGTGGCGGTGGCGGACAGTGGTGGCGGCGGGTGGACAGTGGCGGCGGGTGGACAGTGGCAGCGGGCAGACAGTAGTGGCGGTGGCGGACAGTGGCAACGGGCAGACAGTGGTAGCGGTGGCGGACAGTGGCGGCGGTGGCGGACACTGGCGGCTGTGTCTGGCGGTGGCGGACAGTGGCGGCGGTGGCGGACACTGGCGGCTGTGTCTGGCGGTGGCGGACAGTGGCGGCGGT
>NC_091187.1:32383791-32411291 GCF_040958095.1 Procambarus clarkii
GAGATAAATGGAACTGACTGTATACCATTTACTCAAAAACACAGGCAGCAGAACAATAGATAGGCGATGGACACACTAGGGGAATGAAGGGAATTTCAGTACGAATCAAGAGAGCAGTAGAGATATGGGCCCCAGCAAGAGCAGGGGGAAGGGGAGAAAAAGAAAGGAATAACCACGAAAGTGACCAGGACAAGCATCTAGCATCGGCTACTTGGAGACAAACACAAAATGGTGTAACCTAATCAAAAGTTGGAGTTCATGGAAGTTGACAAAATCCACGAATATCCCATTAAAGAATAGACATTATCAAAAAGAGAAAGGACAGCGACAGAACAATGATGAAAAAAGGTAAAGATGAACACGGCATATTAAATAAGCTCAAGATCAGGATCAGCAAAATCAGGGTTAAGGGGGGGGGGGCTAGGGAGCCGGAGGACAGACCAGAGGCAGATGGACAGGGTGCAGAGGAAGGAGAGACAACCGAGAGGGGCCTTCAAGGACAGTAAAAGGGGGAGGGGGATTAGAAACCAGGTAGTGCACCTTGGCAAGGAAAGCAACCGAGAGGTAATTGGGGGCAAAAGAAACCTCCACTTTTGGTACGGGGGGTCCTACCACCGAAATAAGAAGGGGAGGAAGCGACAGAATCAGAGTTAGGGGGCGAGGAAGAAATCGATGCCTTCTTACCCGCTGGGGAGAGGGAAAGAGAGGAGCCAGACTTACGTTTCTGACTCGACAGGTGTTCCAGCAACAACGTACTGGGCAACAGACTCAAGGGTCTAGGCAAGAGAAGAACGGGAGTGAACAACAAGAAAATTGCTGGGAGGATAATGTACATCAGCCTGGACAGACAGGCGGCATGGAGGGCCAAGTGATAGTAGGGAGGGACGGGAAGAAGGATCGGGGGGGATGGGGGGAGGAAGGAAAGGAACTATCAGGAGAAAGCGCCAAGCTATTATGACTATATAGCACAGGGATGGATCAGGATAATGATTTGGGATGTGACGGGGGGAAGGAATGGTGCCCAACCATGTGGATGGTCGGGGATTGAACGCTGACCTGCATGAAGCGAGACACAGGAGACATGACAGACAGGGTAGGAATGGGGGGGGGGAAAGAACTCTAGGAAAATCAGGAGGGAGACCTTCCAGGACAGGATGTAATGGAACAGGGGAGGTGTTGGTGGGCGTGTCCAGGTCCAAGGCCTGGAAACGCTTGTGGGACTGAAAAAGGTGGGAAGGACGAGGAGAGGTAGAACAAAGCACGAGCATAAGATACGTCAGTGAATGGGTGGAGACAGCTGTCTAACCACAGGAAAAGTCAAGCAAGTAATCATCAATACAAGGTACCAAACCAGAAAGGCTATGTATCAAAAGTGCAGAATAATAAGTGGGCACTAAATATCACCAAGGATGCCAATACGAGAACAGATACGCATAAGGCAAACGATGTCAAAAGTATCCGATTCACCAAGAATTCTATCGAAGGACAAGTGACCGCGGGGGACGGTCGGAAAGCAAGACACGCTCATCCTGGAAGTCAGGACATTCAACAAGGATATGCACGACGGTAAGAGGGACAATTCACTTTGGACAATAAGGAGCTGGGCGGCTGGGTGATTCCATTGAGCGACCGTGAGTTAAGCGAGTATGGCTAAGACGCAACCGCACTAGAGCCGTGTCCCACTGTCGGTTACGGTGGCAGGAGGAAGGCCACGGGGACACACAATGCTTAAGATTACGCAGTTTGTTACCAACAACAGAAGACCAACAACCCTGCCAACGGGCAAGGATGGAGGAATGAATAACCGGATAAAAGCCAGAAACAAGGAAGGAAAAGGGAACGAGCGGATAGCCTCTCTAGCAGCAGCATCCGCACGCTCATTCAAATTAACACCAATATGGCTGGGAACCCAGCAAAACTATGCATTTAAATTTACTATAGATAAACAGCCAATGTTGAATATCAATGACTACCGGATGGACAGGATTATATGACCCGAGACCCATGAGGGAACTACGAGAGTCAACTACAATCACAAAGGAGGATTGACAACGAGAAAGCGGGAGACGGAGAGCATGGAGAATAGCATAAAGTTCCGCTGTGAAGATGCAAGTCTCCGAAAGGAGGCGACACACAAGTGAGGTCAGGAAAAACAACGGAGTAGCCCCACACCGTCCACAGACTTAGACCCATCAGTGAAGATCGAAACAGAGCGGGAGTGTGAAGGAAAGTGCTCAAGAAAAAGGCGTTTCAGAATCATAGGATGAATAAAAGCTTTAGTAATGCGAGTCAAGGACGTACAAAACTTCGGAAAAGGGCCCTCCACGGGGGCAAGGAACAATACGAGAAGAAACATGAGAAAGACGAATGAAAAGAGTCCTGTAAGCGAGATAGCCGGACAGAAAGAGGGAGGTGGTGAAGAGGAACAGGAACTACAGGAAGGGGTAAAAGTCAAAGCACGACTGTGACGGGAGGTAGGATGTTGCAAGGACCACGCCAGATAGCAAAGACAGTAGCGATCACGGCGGTCAAAGAGAGATGGGAATCTAGTGTCAACATACAAGCTGAGGGCAGGAGTCAAACTAAAGGCACCAGAGCTGAGGCGCAACCCAGCACAGTACAAAGCATCGAGCTATATCCATAGGCCATTCTACCTCTTCGCCCTTACTTCATTACACAGGAATCACAATAGCGTGATGTATCATATGAACAAATCCACAAGGGCCGTGACGAGGATTCGAACCTGCATCCAAGAGCATCCCAGACGCTGCCTTAATCGACTGAGCTACGACATGGTATAAGAATTGCAACCAGAAATTCAACTGAATTAACTTCGATTCTGCAGCCTCTCCAAGACACAAACCACGATTTTACACAATTCCCCACGCACTCGAGCTATGTCAATAGGCAGTTCTAATTCGAAGATGGTTCGAGTCCTCGTCACGGTCCTTGGGGATTTGTTTGTATGATACATCACGCTATTGTGATTTCTCAGTGTAATGAAGTAAGGGCGAAGAGGTAGAAAGGCTTATTGACATAGCTCAAGTATATGGGGTACTTGTGTAAAATCCTGGTTTGTGTTTATGAGAGGCTGCAGGCTCCAAGTAAATTCAGTAGAATTTCTGGTTGCAATTCTTATACCATGTAGCTCAGTCGATTAAGGCAGCGTTTGGCATGCTCTTTGATGCACGTTCAAATCCTCGTCACGGCTCTTGTGGATTTGCGTGGAACGCACTTCCTCATTCCCAGAGATGAAGAGCAAGGAATAGATTGGAGGGCAGCACTGAAGACTCAAAAAATGAGGAGGGCACAAGGGAGAGGCAGAATGCAGAGGTTGGAGATAGTAAGATAGTAGATAGGAGGGTAAAGAGGCGCCAGTAAGCCACGGCAAACTGCCACCTAGGGAAGGAGAGGGTGAAAAGAGGAAACAAGGATGGGAAAATGGTCACTGCCATGGAGGTCATCAAGGACCCGCCATTTGAAATCTAAGTAAGGGAAGACGAGCAAAGCAAAAGATCAAGACAGGAAAGGGAGCGAGTCGGAGTCTAAATGAGTGGTCTCACCAGAATTCAGAAGACCGGGAAAAAGAGGATGAACGGTTCGAGAAGGCGACCTCGGGTGTTTGTCAGAACATCACCCCAAATGGTATGTCAACAATTTAAATCATCCAGCAGGAGCACAGGCTCTGGCAAGGAGTCCAGGTGGTGTTAAGATCAGGAATAGAAAGCAGGACATTTGGGGGAAGATAAATTGGAACAAACCGTGTGCCATTTACGCATAAAGATACAGGCAGTAGAAAAATGGAGAGGCAATGGAAATAATAATGGGACGAAAGGAACATCAGAGCGAATCAAGAGAGCAGAGGAGTTATGGACCCCAGCAACTACTTGGGGAGGGGAGAGAGGAATAGCCACGAAAGCGACCAGGACGAGCACCAAGCATCAGCTCCTGGAGACAGACACAAAGGGGTGAAAATCACGAAATCATAAGTTATATAGGAAATTGGCGTAATAACCCCAAACGTTCCATTGAAGAATAGACAGCGACGAGAAAAGGACAACAGAACAAGCAAGAAACAAAGGCAAAAGAGCAACACAACACGTTAAAGATCAGGGTCATCAAAGTCAGGGGGCCTGGGTAAACCGAGCAAAGACGGAGAGAAATAAGCGGGAGAACAGACCAGAGGTGGACAGACGGGGTCCGGAGGAGGAGGAGAAGGAGGCGGCAACCGAGAGTAGTAGTCTAGGACAGCAGCAGGAAGACCGAGTAGAAAGAGGGGAGCGCACCTCAGCAAGGGCACCAACCGAGGGAAGCGGGGGCCAAAGAAACCTCCATAGCAGGAACAGGAGGCGCAACCACCAAAATGGGAGGTAAAGGGGCGATGCCATCAGAAGTAGGGGCCGAGGAAGAAAGCGAAGCCTTCTTTCCCGCCGGGGAGGAGGAAGGAGAGGAGCCAGGCTTATGCTTCCGACTTAAAAGAGACAGGTGTCCTTGCAACTATGTACTGGGCAACGGATTCCAGCATCTCAACAGAAGCTGAACGAGAGCGAACACACGACGGCCAGTAGAAGAGCGATGGACATCATCCCGCACTGACAGGCGGCAGGGAGAGTCAATAGATGGAGAAGGATGTGAAGGAGGATCGGAGGGAGACGAAGAAGACACAGGACACATGACAGACCAGGCAGAAAGAGGAACCCCAGACAGGACCAGGAGGGGGACCCTTCGGGACGGAACTCAAAGGAACAGGAGGGGGCAGTGGGCATATCAGGGTCCAAGGTCCGGAAACGGTTGTGATTCTAAGGAAGGTGTGAAGGACGAGGAGAGGAAGAGCGCAACACGCGAGCATACGAGACATTACCATAAGGCGGGAGCCGGCGAACCTGGCACCTCGCCTCAGAAAAAGAAACGCTCCCTGTGCTTCAAGTTGAGGACGTCTGCCTCAAGCTTGTAATGGATGCAGGCACGGGAGAAGGTATGGTGAGCCTCACTGCAGTTGAGGCAGCGAGCCTGGGAAGAAGTGCACTCTGACTTAGAGCGACCTTCGCCCGCACACAAAGGACAGACAGGCCCTGAGCAGCAGACGGCACCATGCCCAAACCTCCAGCACTTGTTGCAAAGCCTATGAGACAGAATGTACTCCTGGACAGCGCACCTAGCACCAGCAAGAATGACAGGATGGAAGGGTCCCACCATCAAAGGTAATCTTCACAACCTGAAGGGGTTGACTGCGACGACCACAAGGGGGACGAGTAAACAACTCTACGTGGAGGACAGAATGGCCTTGGGTATCAAGGATATGCCGAATATCGTCGTGGCAGTCCTGCAAATTCCGAACACCGGTCGCAACATGGGGCAGGAGGAGAATAGTGGCAACACTAGCATTCAACCGAGTGTTTTGAGACCCGAACAGGGATCTCGCCATGGCAGGATAAGGCAGCCAAGCGGGATGCAGCATCCCGAGAAGGAGCCACAACGACACATGTACCAAGACGAGTGGGGTTTAAGGCACCAGTGGCATCCACGGAATCAACAAGATGTCGATGGAGGGAGAAATCATCAGGAGGCACAGAATCAAGAGGGAGGAGATCAAAGTAATTGGCCGATGAAGCAGGACCAAACAAGGCCTGATGTGCCCAGTACGGGAAGGACTCGAGCGAGTGCGGCCGTGGCGCAGACGACGTTGAGAACCCCCCCCCCCCCTTCCCCAACAGAGAGGTTAAAAGGCGCAGTAGTCACAACTAGAACCGAGCCCCACCAAGGGACGAAGAGGTCACCACTGGGGGCTTTAGGCTCTATCCAACCACAGGAGGGAGGGGAGCTTGGGGGAAGAAGTCAGGATGGTTAAAGGAGCAAGGTCAGGACCCAACGCAGCGGGGGCTACAGAGCCCGGGCTTCCAATACAGGCCGACTCGGGGGCATGGTCGTCCACCCCACGAGCCCGAGAGGTTACAACAGAAACATTCATCGACATACAGACGAAGAGACATTCATCCACGAATGTGCCCCATATACCCACCATGGAGCCACAATTAGAGGCAGGACACCCAATAGGAAGCTATCGTCGATCACGCCGGGGCCCCCCTAGGGGCACGTCATGAGTATATGCCCCACAAACGCCACTTTAAGGACCGTCAGTCTGTTGAGATTGGGTTCAGCGACGAAAGGGGGATTGACAATAAATGGTTCCCTTCGCTCGATATGTTGGGTACTACAGTTCTACGGGTGCAAGAGTATGCCTCCTCAAGCACCTAGGCATCAAAATAGAAGAAGTTGAAGGGAATAACCAAAACAAGCAAAAGGTCAGCAGGAAACAACAAGCAGATAGGAGAAGAGCGGGGAAGAAAAACGAAACATAAGAAAAAGGGATCCAGCACAATTAGAGAAGAAAGCAGCAGGAGTGCAAGGCCACAAAGGGATAGAGGATTGTCCCACAGAGCATCACACTCCGGCAGCCATCCACTAAGCCCCCCTCACGGCAGCCATGGGCCGGAGGGGGCGTAAAAGGCGTAGTAGTCAGTGTGAAACCGAGTCGTGCCAGAGGACGATGGGGGGGGGGGGTCACAGATGGGGCGCTTAGATGAAGGGGGGGGGGTTAAATCAGGAGGGTCAAAAGGAAGAGCCAAGTCTGTGCCCAATGTAGCACAGACTACAGAGCCCGGTCTTCCAACACAGTGACTCAGGGGGCTTTGTCACACTCCACGAGCTTGAGAAGTCATTCGAGATATTACTCAACATGGAAACTAGGTAATATTTTCTTTCATGACACGCTCAAGGGTGCGTCGTGAGTATATGGCCCACAAACGCCACCTTAAGAACCATCAGTTCATCGAGATTTTGTCACTGAACCCAAGGAGGATTGACAATAAAAGTGTCCCCTTGCTCGAGACGTTCGGTATTACAGTTCTACGGGTTTGAGTATTGGTGCCCAGGTGTCTGGGGAGGCAAACAAGTAGTCCAAAAAGAATAATCAAGACTGGCAAAATGTCGGCAGGAAATGCCAATTGGAAAGGAGGATGGAGGGGTTGAAACAAGGCAAAGGAAAGTATTTCTGGCAAAATTGGTGAAGACAGCAGCAGGCACACAAGGCCTCAAAATGGCAGGATTGACCCATGGAGCATCACATTGCAGCAGCCAACTACCAAGCCCCCTCACGATGACAACGTGCCAGAAAGGGATGGGGTTCAGAAGAAAACCATTTTAGCAATTATGTTACTACGTAGAATATATTACACAAATTCTTACTTAAAAGAAAATTAATCAATAAGGTTAAAATTTTACTGCCATTACTTAATATTTCAATGAGATAAATTGATGGAGAATAACTATCGAGTGTAGAAGCGTGGAGCCTCTCATATGACGAGCCTCAGGTGGAAACAGGAGTCATGCCAAGTGACACCATCGTTATACTGGTTGTTTAACACCGCCAGACAGTCCTCGTTGCCTTCATCGTTGTCTGGCTGTGGCAGTCCTCGCCTGGGTAAGACAAGTGGTACTCAATGCCATGATCATTACCAGTCAACACCAATAGTGTTGTTTACCATCAACAAACCAGTTCTCACCTGCCAGTGCCAGACCAGTTAGAGTAGGGAGAGGAAGAGGCAGATAACCACGACCAAAACCTCGAGTTAGGTTTGTTGCCGCTCGTCCAGATGTCGCTGATGTAGTCTGAAATATACCACTTCATTACATCCAAGTTAGTCACTCAAGGCCAAGTTAAACACCAAGACCAGCTCTTCAACTTACGTGCAATCGAACCTGTAAATTAACTTCAGGGAACATAAATTCCCTAAATTCATAAATCCCTAAATTAATCCCTAAATAAACCATAGAGAAAGATCAAGATAGGAAAGGGTGCGAGTTAAGAGTCCACATGGGTGGGCTCACCAGAATTCAGAAGAGACAGGGAAGAAGCGACGACGAACGGTTCGAGAAGGCAGCCTCGGGTGTTTGTCAGTACATCAACCCAGCAGGTATGTCGACAGTTGAAGTTACCCAACAGGAGCACAGGCTCTGGCAAGGTGTCCAGGAGGCGGCGAGATAAATGGAACAGACTGTATACCATTTACTCAAAAACACAGGCAGCAGAACAAGAGATAGGCGATGGAAACACTAGGGGAATTAAGGGAATATCAGTACGAATCAAGAGAGCAGTAGAAATATGGGCCCCAGCTAGAGCAGGGGGGAGAAAGAAAGGAATAACCACGAAAGTGACCAGGACAAGCATCTAGAATCGGCTCCTGGAGACAAACACAGAGTGGTGAAAACTAATCAGAAGTTGGAGTTCATGGAAGTTAGCATAAAATCCACGAATATCTCATTAAAGAATAAAAATTATCAAAAAAAGAAAGGACAGCGACAGAGCAATGAAGAAACAAAGGTAAAGAAGAACACGGCATATTAAGTAAGCTTAAGATCAGGATCACCAAAATCAGGGTTAGGGGGCATGGGTAAACTAAGTAAGGATGGAGGCAAGGGAGCCGGAGGACAGACCAGTGGTAGACGGACAGGGTCCAGAGAAAGGAGAGAGAACCGAGAGGGGCCGTCAAGAACAGCAGAAGGGGGGGTTAGAAACCAGGTAGCTCACCTCGGCAAGGACAGCAACCGAGAGGTAATTGGGGGCAAAAGAAACCTCCATATCTATGATGGGGGGGGGGTCACAGATGGGGGCGTTTGGCTGGGGGGGGGGGTTAAGTCTGGAGGGTCAAAAGGAAGAGCCAAGTCTGTGCCCAATGTAGTACAGACTACAGAGCCCGGTCTTCCAACACAGTGACTCAGGGGCATTGTCACACACTCCACGAGCTTGAGAAGTCATTCGAGATGTTGCTCAACATGGAAACTAGGTAATATTTTCTTTCATGACACCCTCAGGGGTGCGTCGTGAGTATATGCCCCACAAACGCCACCTTAAGGACCATCGGTTCATCGAGATTTTGTCACTGAACCCAAGGAGGATTGATAATAAAAGTGACCCCTTGCTCGATACGTTCGGTATTACAGTTCTACGGGTTTGAGTATTGGTGCCCAGGTGTCTGGGGAGGCAAACAAGTAGTCCAAAAAGAATAACCAAGACTGGCAAAACGTCGGCAGGAAATGCCAATTGGAAAGAAGGATGAGGGGGATGAAACAAGGCAAAGGAAAGCATTTCTGGCAAAATTGGTGAAGACAGCAGCAGGCACACAAGGCCTCAAAATGACAGGATTGACCCATGGACCATCACATTGCAGCAGCCAACTACCAAGCCCCCTCACGATGACAACGTGCCAGAAAGGGATGGGGTTCAGAAGAAAACCATTTTAGCAATTATATTACTACGTAGAATATATTACACAAATTCTTACTTAAAAGAAAATTAATCAATAAGGTGTTATGGTGCCCTCTCCTATTTCTTTCATTTGGCGGCTTTAAAGAGTCATATCAGCTCTCCCTAATGATTCTCTGAGGTTCAGGGAGTCTATTGATATATGTGGCGACCAGACTGGCTGCCAGTTAAGGGAGAAAGTTACATTATAAGTTGTAAGGGGAAATTGGCGCCCTGATATAAAATGAAAGAGTATCCCCTAATGCAGATATGACGTTTTGAAGGGACACTAGCCAATCGCGGATTGGCCGGCTTACGTCGCAGGCGACCAATCGGGGCCCGCCGTGACACACCGAGTGCCCCGGGTGGCGCCAACGTCAGAGTTGACCTGACCGTGAAGGCGAGAGGACGCATCTCGGTCAGCTCTCAAGGATTTGAGGCTCTACAAGCCTTTCTTAGTGGATTAGAGCTGACTATTGCAGCCCATCTTATGTATTGGAGACCCCGCGCTTCTGGGAAGCAAAAAGGAACCAAGTTTATTGAGCAAAAGAGTGCCAAACTTGGAAAATATTCGGCGACGACGCTGGGCGGCGACGCTGGACGTTGAGGGCCTGGAAAGGTGTGGCGGGCAGGCCTAGCTGTGACCGGGTCACAATTACTGAGGGTTTTGGAAGGACGACACCGTTCCTAGGACAAGGAGCAACGCCTTGTGGAAGGGGCGAGTGTGGGAAAATAGTGATTAGCTCAGTGGCCATCGATGAACCAGGATTGGGGTAGCTGAATCTCAGGGATTGGAACGGCGACGACGCGAAGGCTCCACGACACCTGAGGACCTGTGGAACGTTCCTGGATTGTCAAGGATCGACTCAGGAAGAGTGGGAACCTCACACCATCGAGGGACAGGCGTCGTGAGCCAGGAATGTAAGGTAGATCATTTTCCCTCCCATTACTCCTTGTGTGAGTAGGCTAGTTAGGCCACAATATTTACTTATGTACGTGGCAATGGGACATTAATACTTTAGTAGTAGAATAGGCTGCAAGGCAGCTTGTGTCCAGGACTGTCAGAGAGACAGTGTGTATGGATGGCAGGACAGTGAAGAAGAGGCGCCGACGTGGTGAAGAGGCCCTCCTGTGAGAGAGTGTGGGACTCCTGTCTTTCTGCCCAGTTGAAGGGGTGTTGGAGGTCGTGGAAGAAGAGGATGACGATCTCCAGACTTAATATCCTTATTTCCATATTCATGTATTACTTGTGATTGTATGTGTGTTCATGTAATTTGCGTCAGTAAATTCACACATTTTATCATTGTGTTTAAGTGTGCCTCCATTTATAATATTTCTCTATGAGCATACACGAAGGCTATCATAGTACCACCTAGGGAACACTACGTTCTCTATAGAAGTTCGTATTGCCTGGAGAGTGGTAAAGACAGCACGGAACTATATAAAAGTGTACCCTTAGCCATCCGATCAGTATCAGTGCCTGAATGGTGGCAACTAGTAACGTGGTGGCTAGAGAGAGGTAAAGCCACACAGACCTTCCTGGGAGAGTACCCTGGGCCGACAGTCTAGTAGCAGATCTATGGGAGTAGCAATCTTCTGGCTTCAAACAATATATAATACACCCACTGAACTGCATTGCTGGGGTGCAGATATAATAACCCAGCTGGCGACCTTGTTAAGAAGAAGATAGAGAAGACAGGCAGGAAAGGAGTTCCTGCAACCTTTTTGTCTGGCAGGCAAGACTCAGGGAGGTTATGGTTATAAGGTAAGCCTGAGTCTTCCTTTACTCCTCCACGGGTCTAGGCCGGAACTATTAACAGTAGTTTTCCCGTGTTTGACTGAAGGGCTTCCAGGGTGAATCAGTGGCACCCCTTTTTGTGGTGGAAGCAAAGACCTGCGGAGGTGGGCATTGTTGGTCCTCTCCTGTGTGACCAAGGAGACTCCAGTGAATCCCGGGAGTCAGAGGGGCTGAGTATTCGGCCTTTTGAGCCCCTAGCAGCTGAGTGCTAGCAGAGCCCCGGCCCACCCCCCGTGACAAGAACTGGCGACCTCGCCAGGATTCGAACCCCGGTAGCCAAGAACTGGGAACTTCGCCAGGAAGCGTGGATCAAGCTACAGTGTGGCCCAAATTTCAAGACAAGTGTTGCCAGGGTACTAATACAGTGTGGCCAGTGAATTCAGTGGTACTGTTACTCAACCAGCTAAGGTACTGAAACGGTGAAATTAGTGCCTACTAACTTGTCTGTGCTGTCGTGTATGCTCGATGATATAGAGATGGAGGAGGACAAAGTAAAGAAATTTATTGACACAAGGGACAAGAGAATTTTGGAAGAGTGTACCAAGGCCCAGCTCCAACAAGTGGCAAACCACTTTGGGATCAGGTTGAGGACGACTAAGGTAGCGGAGCGAAGGATAGAGATCATGGCACAGCTCACAGCTCGAGAGAAGGCGACGGGAGAGGAGCCATCTCAAGAGGAGCCGTCCCGAGGAGAGCCATCGCAAGGTGAACCGTCCCGACTAGAGCCACCCCAAGCGCCTACCAGTGTGGAGGGAATTCACAGTGAACATGGGAGCAGTGGAAGGTCCAGCTGTAGTAAGAGGAGCCTGCAACTGGAAATAATGAAGATGCAACTGGAAGCCCAGCTGCGACGAGAGGAGAGAGAAGCACGGCTGCAGCTGCAGCGAGAGGAACGTGCAGCTGAGCTGCAGCGAGAGGAGCGTGAGCGAGAAGCACGGCTGCAGCGAGAGGAACGTGCAGCTGAGCTGCAGCGAGAGGAACGTGCAGCTGAGCTGCAGCGAGAGGAACGTGCAGCTGAGCTGCAGCGAGAGGATCGAGAAGCTCGGCTGCAGCGGGAAGAAGGAGAAAGACAACTGCGACTGGAGGAGATAAAGGCAAAGAAAGAAGTCGAATTGCGTCGCGTTGAGCGTGGTCTGCCCTCACTACCTGCACGGCGGGATGACCTCAAGGTAAGGGAACGTGACTTACCTATGTTCGAACCACAAGAAGCTGAGGCGTTCTTCGAACACTTTGAACGGATAGCAACTCTGAAGGAGTGGCCGAAGATGATTGGGCTGCTCTCGTCCAGGGCAGGTTGACTGGTGAGGCCCGGGAAGCCTACAACATGCTGGACCTAGAGGAGTGTACTACCCAGCAAACACAAATCATCTACACAACGTTCGCCTATCTCTTGCCATAGGTGTGGGAATGATTTACATTGAGAATGGTGCAGGACAGCCTTTGAGAAACTTTTACTCAAAAAATCCAAACACAAAGGTTTAATTATAAATTGTTTTTCTACAATTATTTTCTTCCAAATGTAAAACAAATAGTTTTTACATGTTTAAATATAAAATTTATGGTGTTTTTTTGTAAAATTCATTAATAAATTGTGAATGATATATATTGGCTGAGTGAAACCTTTATAATCCATTTAGTTATAATTTGAACAGAAAAAAGTATTTTTCCAAATTTTCTAAAAATTGCTCTTTTTAACACAATTTGACTCCTTATACATTCCACTAAACACTATATCATGTTTAAATATATAATTTATGTATTATTCTCTAAAATAATTTATATAAATTATATAAGTTGCTGGAAAGTGGTGTTAAGGATTTTGAAAACATTTTGTTGTGTTAATATGTTCTTATTAACTATGTCTCAAGTTCACAGTTTATCAAACAAGAATATTAACATTCGTCAACTCTTAAAATCTTATATGTTATCTTGCTGGTGCAAAAAAGGGTGAATCTTTAGGAACAGCTATAGTATCTATATATCACAAATGGTGTTTTCCCTAACTCAAACAATGTAGGGTTTATTATTCTACACATATTTCTAATGACTCTTAGATGTTTACATTCTCTGAAGTATAATTGTGAAGGCTGTGTCCATCACTCTCAACACAGATTCTTAAACTCGTCTCTGCAGGTTCAACTATATAATTAGTTTCCATTTTGAATTTCCATGGACATTTGTATCCAAAATGAAACCAATGTGGTTTCCTTCAGCGCCTTCAGCCAGCACATTTGCTCATTCATTTCCACAGATTCCAACAAGGTAGGGGATTTACAGAAATTTGTATATTCATATTGTTATATATTAAAAATATGAATGCAGTTCAATATGATAAGACAAATACATGAGTTTATGATAAATTCGTTTTCTGTGATATACCATTGATATGCTCTTTTTTTCTTTAAACGGCAGACTAAACTAAAGTGCTCACATCAACAGATTTGATGTATAAATGGTCAACGCTCAACAGAGTTAGTATAAATGTATTAGTATAAATCTTACTTGTCTCATTGTTAATTCACATTCAATGTCAACTTGTGGTTTTGATGTGGCACGTTTGGCCAAGACACCCCACCCCATTATGCACCCCATACCCATCTTGTGGGCGGTTGTGGAAAGGGTTACAGAGGCACATAATGGGCTCAGGGACTGAACCCCACAATTCATTTAGCTAAGCAAGTTACAATCTTGATGAGCTAGTTACAAAATTCAATATAAGTCATCACATCAACAATGGGTTCGAGATCGACCTCAAGTACAGGTTCTAAATTAAGCAACTGACATATGTGGAGAGCTAGTATCAAAATTTATATGTTTGTCCTGCACACCGTCCCCCATCCAGTGGGCAGCGGTGGATAGGTTACAATCACTTAGTTGTTATCTACAGTTAGCAAACTGGGGATATTTGGCTAAAATTTCTGGTAGCAGATCATTTTGAATGAAATATTGACACATCGCTGGAACATTGGTTATAGAATTGTCTCTAAATTCATGTATCTTTTCGCACTCCATCACATAGTGACGGAGGGTGTGCGAATAATTTTGTTGACACAGTTTACATTTGGTCAGGTCTACATCAGCAGATAATGAGAATTCCCAGAGATACTTGTAACCGAGTCTAAGCCGAGCAGTAGTAACATCTAGAAGTCTGCTGATTTTATTGGATGATCCATAGATGTGTGGCTCCTCTTGTATGATATGTATGATAGATGGAATTACTAGTTCCAGTTTCTAGGCAGGCGATGAGTACTCACAATAACCTTAATTAAGCGTCAAAACAAAAATGTGTATACTCTTTTTACTCTCCTGACCTTAGTTCTCGAGCTATGTATTTCATTTTGGTACCAACGTGTTCGCAATAACATTCTCTAGAAGAAAATCAGCAAAAACGGTCACCAAAAGTTATATGAATACCAGCACCCAATAAATACCTACGTAGATGACTCGCCGTGAGTGCCCAAGAGCAACAAAATGTTTTTACTCTTGGGATTGTTATCACTTCCACACTTGTCCTACAGCGTTAATTTTGGTATCAATGTACTCGCAATGAAATTCCCAACACGGTGATATGAATATAAACGTAGAATAATGGTCGCTGCCCACCCGCAAGAGTGTGGGAAGTGGCGGAACTGTTACCCAGTATTGGTGACAAGACGACACATGGGCGATACAGTGCTTTGAAAGTTTATAATTATATCACTGTCCTGACATTATTATTGTATGTACGTCATTCATTTTTGTGCCAATGTTTTCGCAATAGAATGTTCTATGAGCCCGTAGGTAAAAAAGAGCAACAAAGCGTAAGATAGAATAGCACCATATATAAAACAACGCTGGTACATATCAGTGAGCGTCAAACACACACGAAATGTGTGTGTTTGATGGTGGTCAAACGATGTTTGATGTGTTTGATCAGGTGATGTCCTGATCCGCATAATTAAAGTATGAATTATGTTGAGAAAAAATAAGAAAAAAGGGAAAAAACAGGGGTGGGAGAAACATGACAGAAAAAGAGTAAAAATACAATTTGGTCAACAAAACAGCATTGTTTAAAATAAAAGATATGGATTGACATTTTGGGGGTTAGGTTGGTAGGTTACATTGAGTTAATTAGGTAGTACTTAGTGTTTATCTGTTATAGATAGGAGCTGCCTGGTATGGGCCAATAGGCCTTCTGCAGTTACCTTTGTTTTTATGTTTTTGCCCTGTAACCTAAATGGTTAGAGAGGCACATATATGGGCCTAGGGACTGAACCCCACACTACATTTAGCTAAGCTGGTTACAATCTTGATGATATAGTTACAAAATTCTGTATAAGTCGTCACATTATCAATGGGTTCGAGATCAACCACAATTTCCTGAATAGATATAACAAAGGGGATATTAATAGGGTATTAAAATTGTCAACACAAGATAGAACACGAAACAATGGGTATAAATTGGATAAGTTTAGATTTAGGAAAGACTTGGGTAAATACAGGGTCAGTAACAGGGTTGTTGATTTGTGGAATTTTTCTTAACTTATAAATTTATCTTTATTTATCTTAAACTGGTTGGGAGAGGTACAGTTTTTAACATAATTGGGAAGGTCATTCCACATTCGAGGTCTCTTGATTTGTAAAGCATTTCTAGTTTGACTAAGTCGTACTCTTGGAATATCAAATAGGTATTTGTTTCTGGTGTGGTGCTCATGGGATCTGTTACAACCTTCTAGGAAGCTTTTAAGGTCAGGATTGACATTACAGTGCAGCGTTTTATATATATAAAATACACATGAGAGTATGTGCAGGGACTTAATATCTAACATATTCAGAGATTTGAGTAAGGGGTCCATATATACTGCCCGGTTGCCTGAAATGCTATATAGGCCTACTATAGTGGCTTTAGGTATTGTATGCACTAGCTCTATCTATAAATCCAACATTATGTTTGTAAATCAACTATGTATGTATGAAAAAAAATGACTAATACGTTCGGCGAATGACTTTGACTTCAACTTCACTTTGACTTCGTTCATGTCATCGTATTTTCCGTAATATATAAAGGTTATGACAATGCAATTATATTATTGTGTGCAAATAAGTTTGAAATTTCATGTACCCTAAAAATATTAAAATAAAGAATAAGAATAATTAAATAATTGTTGTAGTAAATTGTCACACGTTCATCATACGCAAACGAACACACAGTTTGGAGCGTCAGTACAAGACCGCCGCCATTTTAAAACACGGCTTCGAATGTAAGTAATGTTTTTCTCGTACTAACACTGTGTTATACAATAGATTTGGTCTTGAATTCACAAATTTAGTTGTTACATCTGACAGAGTATGTTAGACGGTGTAATGCTGGTCCATGTTAACGTATTTGTGGGCTTGGTTGGTTTAAATGTGGAGGCGAGGCCTGGCAGTGCTGGTGTATGTGGAGGCGAGGCGAGGCCTGGCAGTGCTGGTGTATGTGGAGGCGAGGCCTGGCTGTGCTGGTGAGTATGTGGAGGCGAGGCCTGGCAGTGCTGGTGTATGTGGAGGCGAGGCATGTACAACACTCCCCAATAGGAAGAAAACCCACTGGGTTCTAGGCTAGGTTAGGCTTATCTGTAATAATTGAATTAAGCCTAGCAAAGCCTAGAACCTAGTTCAGTAATTTAAAAAATGTTGTAACTTGAAAAATGCCATTCAATACATTACACAATTTAAATATTTTCAGGCAATCAACACAACCCTCATGTTGGCTAACCCTCTCTCATGTTGGTCAATAATTTAATTATTTTTTTATAAAGTAATCTTTGCTGTTGAAATGTAGTCTTTTTGAGACTACATTTCAAATGTAGTGTGTGTGGAGGCGTGTATGTTAGGTATTACCTAATATACACGGTGTAATATATCTATCTGTGTGAAATAGATTAAATCCATTTATTTGATATTCAGCTAATAGTTCTGTATTTTCTACATTCATCCATGTTTTGGTAAGTGCAATAATATGTATTGTTTCATTGCAGATTAGAGATTCAAGATAGTTCTAGATTTCCGAAGTACTGAAACGCGCGCCATACAGGCTTGGTGGATCTAGGTGCAAGGTAAAATTATTTACATTTACTTTTGTATTTATGTTTTGTATTTATATGCATATATGCATTTATATGCATTATTCTATAGAATAATAGATCTCGTAATAATTTTGCAAAAATAGTGGCATTTACTATTTTTAAAAGATTATTAAAAAATTTACTGATATGGTGCATTCGGAAGGGCGAAGAGGGAGAACGGCCTGTTGACATAGCTCGGGTGCAGGGGGGGGGGGGGGTTGTGTAAAAGCCTGGTTTGTGCCTCGGAGAGGCTATGGGATCCAGTAAGTTCAGTAGAACTTCGGTTTCAACCCTTTTACCCTGTTGTAGCTCAGTCGATTAAGGCAGTGTCTGGGATGCTCCCGGACGCAGGTTCGAATCCTCGTCACGGCCCTTGTGGATTTGTTCATTTGATGCATCACGTTATTGTGATCTGTGTGTGTAATTCTTCACTTGCTACAGCAACAGGAATGTGTGTGTATGTATTTGTGTTGTTGAATATGACCGAAAGTGTAAGATTAATGATTCTAACACAAATCGTCTGAATATTTGTTTTTCTTCACTGTCGAGAGTAGTTAAAAAAATTTACTCGAGTTTATTTTCACACTTTATTTATGGTCCTTAAGTCCCTCTCCTTAATGCTGCTGCTGTTTCTCGCATCTTTGCATCGCTTGTATGTTTGGGGGTTTGGCCTCTTGCTATATATTGATTCCATTTGTGTGTGTTTGGGTCTCAGGCCCTCTCGCAATTTCTGTTGAACAAACCCCTTTTCCTAGTTCTGCATCTCTCCTTTGGTACAAATTTTGTTGTGCTTTTATCATATATTTCACAAAACTTGACATACATTTCATTTACTTCATGTCCTATCAGCAAGTGTTTGTCAAATTCTTTAAGGAAAGTTTATCATCCTGATTGCAGATCTCTAGCGATATTATGTCAACTTCTTGTGGATTCGCAATCATTATTTAATTTACCTTTAGGTGTTCTTTCACCAGCACAGCAACACTGTACCTCTCCCAACCAGTTTAAGATAAAAACTAAGTACTAACTAATTAACTCAATGTAACCTACCTTACCCCCAAAATGACAACCCATGTCTTCTATTTTAAACAATGCTGTTTTGTTGACCAAATTGTATTTTTGTTTTTTTCTGCAATGTTTCCCCCCCCCCACCACTCTACCACCACATTGAGTTTAGTAGCTCTGTGCACGTCAGGTGCTGTTTAATATACAGACCTACTCCTCCATTTGACCTAGTTTCTCTATCACATCTATATCACTTTGTGCTTTAGCCCTGGTGGAGCTTGGTCCACCAGGCTGTTGTTTGGAGTGGCCCGCAGATCCACATACAGTCTGCATATGATATACAGTCTGTTGATCAATTAAACTACAGTAGTTAGTTTTTATCATCCGAATGCACCAATATGTGTTCATTCTTCCCAGATGAAGGAACTAGGTAATATTCATCATCTGAATGCACCATCTGATGCTTTAACACACTCATGATACACGAGAGGTTTAAAAAACTTTTAAAACTTTTAAAACTTTTTGACCTATGTATTTAAAAGCAATTCTAAAGTTAAAAAGTGTAGCATAGGCCCCTCGCAGAATGTTCTTAATATGATCCTCAGGTTATAGTTTTCTATCTAAAACCACCCCTAGATCTCTTTCTTGATCAGAATTCTTTATAGATCTCAGTGGCTCGATCATAGAAACTGCTCTAAATCCTTGTTGGCCTGGATTGTGGAGGTCATTGGTCTCTATAAAACTAGTAATCTGACTCCTGATCACTCTCAAATAATTTTATTATGTGGGATGTTAGTGCAACTGGTCTATAATTCTTTGCCAATGCTTGTGTTGTGTTGTGTTGTTTTGGTAGTGATGTGCAATGTGTTGTTTTGGTAGTGATTCGTCCAGTTCTGGTAGTAGTGCGGTTGTTGTGTAGTGTAGTACTTGTGTGCTTGTTAATGACTTGTATTCCAGTCTTGTGGGTATCTCCTTTCCCCTACGGGCCAACTGCTTTGTTCTTACCTAGCATTTTGCTTTGTTTGGGTATGAATGTTTGTGTGCCGTATATTTTGCAAAATTTGCCATATATCTCATTATTTACTCCTCTGCCTAGCAACAAGTCTGTCTAATTATACTCATTAACTGTTTTTCAAAGTTCCCCATAGTGTCCTTTATTGAAATCGAGTTCATGAACCGTTTCAATGTTCTTATTTTCTTCTAGATTATATCTTAAAGTATATTTAAATGTTATTGTTATTATTGTTATTAAATGTTATTGTGACATTGCATTGCAATTGAGCTATGTTGTTTACCATACCGTTCATTTCGTGAGTATAAGTATAGATGCCACACTTGTGACAGGTAAAACCATGCCTTTTTTGAAAAACAGCACCGTCTGTTGCACGTAAGAGCAACCCACACTATATTATGTTGCGATATTATTTCAATATTTCCGATTGTATTGATAATTTGAATTTTCATAGATTTCAATTTATTTTCATTTCGATTTAATAATTTTGTGTGACATTGCATTGAAATTGAGCTGTGTTGTTTACCATACTGTTCATTTCATGAGTATAGTTTATTTTTTTATTTTTTTCATTTCATTTTTTTAGCTGTTCTTATTTTTCAGTGATGGGAATATCAGATCATTTGATGTTCCCAATTTTCTGATGGAAGCATCAGACCATTATAGAATGCATCGGATGAGGTAGTTTGGAATGGTGGGGAGGACGAGAGGGGGGTATGGTGGGGAAGACGAGGGGACAGAGGAGAGGGTAATGGTGGGGAGGACGAGGGGACTGGGGAGTTGGGGATGGTGGGGACAGGGGAATGCTGGGGAGGACAAAGGGACAGGTGAATGGGAGATGGTGGGGGAGGAAGAAGGACCGGGGAGGGGAAAATGGTAAGGAGGACGATGGGACAGGGAAGTGGGAATAGTGGGGATGATGTGGGGACAGGGAAGTGGGAAGGACGAGAGGACTGTGGAATGGGGAATAGCAAAGTGAATTATAATTATATATATTAATTAATTCTTATAAATTTCCAGAAGCCTGTATCAACACCCACACTAATGCAACTGAAAGAGATGTTGAGACAAGTATTGCTGATATGTTGAAGAACGCCCCAAACAAACTCGGTGGAAACAGATACAAGGTAAAGTTTGCCAATTTGCTGTAGTCTAATTCAATTTCTTTTTAGTAATCTTCGAGAACATTTATGCTATGAATAAGATAAAATAATGTAACTGATTTTGATTTATTTACTATTTATTATTTATTTACCGTTATTAGTATAATAGATCTCGTAATAATTTTGCAAAAATAATGGCATTTACTATTTTAAAAAGCTCGGGTGCAGGGGGGGGGGTTATGTAAAAGCCTGGTTTGTGCCTCGGAGAGGCTATGGGATCCAGTAAGATCGTCCTTCCTTTCCTCCCTAGAATCTGGATGTAGCAGGTGCTCAATTGTCAAAAGTGAAAAATTGGTTTTGTCTTCCGAATGCACCATTTGTGTAAATTTGCTAATAATCTTTTAAAAATAGTAAATGCCATTATTTTTGCAAAATTATTACGAGATCTATTATACTAATAACGGTTTGATAAAATACAGTAGACTGCCTACTGGATAATAGTTCCAGTCCACCTGTAGACAGGGATCTCACATCAGCTTGTATATTATACAAGGATAAGATTTGATAAATTCAGTTATTTGACTGAACACTGGCTCTGTTTAAATCAGAGATTTAAACATACATAGTCTAACCTAGCTCCATAACTAACAGCCATTAGCCATTAGCCATTCATGCACAGCCATCAGCTGGGCCATAGACCGGCAATTTTGCTTTTTTCCCAAGCCGGTCTGTTTTTTTTCGATGCCTCAGTGGCCCATGCACAGGTCCGTTCAAGGGGATTAAATAGCCGTTCTATGGCCCCAGGGTTTGTATTTTATCAAACTCTTATTAGAATAATAGATCTCGTAATAATTTTGCAAAAATAGTAGCATTTACTATTTTAAAAAGCTCGGGTGTAGGGGGGGGGGGGTTATTTAAAAGCCTGGTTTGTGCCTCGGAGAGGCTATGGGATCCAGTAAGATCGTCCTTCCTTTCCTCCCTAGAATCTGGATGTAGCAGGTGCTCAATTGTCAAAAGTGAAAAATTGGTTTTGTCTTCCGAATGCACCATTTCTGTAAATTTGCTAATAATCTTTTAAAAATAGCAAATGCCATTATTTTTGCAAAATTATTACGAGATCTATTATACTAATAACGGTTTGATAAAATACAGTAGACTGCCTACTGGATAATAGTTCCAGTCCACCTGTAGACAGGGATCTCACATCAGCTTGTATATTATACAAGGATAAGATTTGATAAATTCAGTTATTTGACTGAACACTGGCTCTGTTTAAATCAGAGATTTAAACATACATAGTCTAACCTAGCTCCATAACTAACAGCCATTAGCCATTCATGCACAGCCATCAGCTGGGCCATAGACCGGCAATTTTGCTTTTTTCCCAAGCCGGTCTGTTTTTTTTTCGATGCCTCAGTGGCCCATGCACAGGTCCGTTCAAGGGGATTAAATAGCCGTTCTATGGCCCCAGGGTTTGTATTTTATCAAACTCTTATTAGAATAATAGATCTCGTAATAATTTTGCAAAAATAGTAGCATTTACTATTTTAAAAAGCTCGGGTGCAGGGGGGGGGGGGGTTATGTAAAAGCCTGGTTTGTGCCTCGGAGAGGCTATGGGATCCAGTAAGATCGTCCTTCCTTTCCTCCCTAGAATCTGGATGTAGCAGGTGCTCAATTGTCAAAAGTGAAAAATTGGTTTTGTCTTCCGAATGCACCATTTCTGTAAATTTGCTAATAATCTTTTAAAAATAGTAAATGCCATTATTTTTGCCAAATTATTACGAGATCTATTATACTAATAACGGTTTGATAAAATACAGTAGACTGCCTACTGGATAATAGTTCCAGTCCACCTGTAGACAGGGATCTCACATCAGCTTGTATATTATACAAGGATAAGATTTGATAAATTCAGTTATTTGACTGAACACTGGCTCTGTTTAAATCAGAGATTTAAACATACATAGTCTAACCTAGCTCCATAACTAACAGCCATTAGCCATTAGCCATTCATGCACAGCCATCAGCTGGGCCATAGACCGGCAATTTTGCTTTTTTCCCAAGCCGGTCTGTTTTTTTTCGATGCCTCAGTGGCCCATGCACAGGTCCGTTCAAGGGGATTAAATAGCCGTTCTATGGCCCCAGGGTTTGTATTTTATCAAACTCTTATTAGAATAATAGATCTCGTAATAATTTTGCAAAAATAGTAGCATTTACTATTTTAAAAAGCTCGGGTGCAGGGGGGGGGGGGGTTATGTAAAAGCCTGGTTTGTGCCTCGGAGAGGCTATGGGATCCAGTAAGATCGTCCTTCCTTTCCTCCCTAGAATCTGGATGTAGCAGGTGCTCAATTGTCAAAAGTGAAAAATTGGTTTTGTCTTCCGAATGCACCATTTGTGTAAATTTGCTAATAATCTTTTAAAAATAGTAAATGCCATTATTTTTGCAAAATTATTACGAGATCTATTATACTAATAACGGTTTGATAAAATACAGTAGACTGCCTACTGGATAATAGTTCCAGTCCACCTGTAGACAGGGATCTCACATCAGCTTGTATATTATACAAGGATAAGATTTGATAAATTCAGTTATTTGACTGAACACTGGCTCTGTTTAAATCAGAGATTTAAACATACATAGTCTAACCTAGCTCCATAACTAACAGCCATTAGCCATTCATGCACAGCCATCAGCTGGGCCATAGACCGGCAATTTTGCTTTTTTCCCAAGCCGGTCTGTTTTTTTTCGATGCCTCAGTGGCCCATGCACAGGTCCGTTCAAGGGGATTAAATAGCCGTTCTATGGCCCCAGGGTTTGTATTGTATCAAACTCTTATTAGAATAATAGATCTCGTAATAATTTTGCAAAAATAGTAGCATTTACTATTTTAAAAAGCTCGGGTGCAGGGGGGGGGGGGTTATGTAAAAGCCTGGTTTGTGCCTCGGAGAGGCTATGGGATCCAGTAAGATCGTCCTTCCTTTCCTCCCTAGAATCTGGATGTAGCAGGTGCTCAATTGTCAAAAGTGAAAAATTGGTTTTGTCTTCCGAATGCACCATTTCTGTAAATTTGCTAATAATCTTTTAAAAATAGTAAATGCCATTATTTTTGCCAAATTATTACGAGATCTATTATACTAATAACGGTTTGATAAAATACAGTAGACTGCCTACTGGATAATAGTTCCAGTCCACCTGTAGACAGGGATCTCACATCAGCTTGTATATTATACAAGGATAAGATTTGATAAATTCAGTTATTTGACTGAACACTGGCTCTGTTTAAATCAGAGATTTAAACATACATAGTCTAACCTAGCTCCATAACTAACAGCCATTAGCCATTAGCCATTCATGCACAGCCATCAGCTGGGCCATAGACCGGCAATTTTGCTTTTTTCCCAAGCCGGTCTGTTTTTTTTCGATGCCTCAGTGGCCCATGCACAGGTCCGTTCAAGGGGATTAAATAGCCGTTCTATGGCCCCAGGGTTTGTATTTTATCAAACTCTTATTAGAATAATAGATCTCGTAATAATTTTGCAAAAATAGTAGCATTTACTATTTTAAAAAGCTCGGGTGCAGGGGGGGGGGGGTTATGTAAAAGCCTGGTTTGTGCCTCGGAGAGGCTATGGGATCCAGTAAGATCGTCCTTCCTTTCCTCCCTAGAATCTGGATGTAGCAGGTGCTCAATTGTCAAAAGTGAAAAATTGGTTTTGTCTTCCGAATGCACCATTTCTGTAAATTTGCTAATAATCTTTTAAAAATAGTAAATGCCATTATTTTTGCAAAATTATTACGAGATCTATTATACTAATAACGGTTTGATAAAATACAGTAGACTGCCTACTGGATAATAGTTCCAGTCCACCTGTAGACAGGGATCTCACATCAGCTTGTATATTATACAAGGATAAGATTTGATAAATTCAGTTATTTGACTGAACACTGGCTCTGTTTAAATCAGAGATTTAAACATACATAGTCTAACCTAGCTCCATAACTAACAGCCATTAGCCATTCATGCACAGCCATCAGCTGGGCCATAGACCGGCAATTTTGCTTTTTTCCCAAGCCGGTCTGTTTTTTTTCGATGCCTCAGTGGCCCATGCACAGGTCCGTTCAAGGGGATTAAATAGCCGTTCTATGGCCCCAGGGTTTGTATTTTATCAAACTCTTATTAGAATAATAGATCTCGTAATAATTTTGCAAAAATAGTAGCATTTACTATTTTAAAAAGCTCGGGTGCAAGGGGGGGGGGTTATGTAAAAGCCTGGTTTGTGCCTCGGAGAGGCTATGGGATCCAGTAAGATCGTCCTTCCTTTCCTCCCTAGAATCTGGATGTAGCAGGTGCTCAATTGTCAAAAGTGAAAAATTGGTTTTGTCTTCCGAATGCACCATTTCTGTAAATTTGCTAATAATCTTTTAAAAATAGTAAATGCCATTATTTTTGCCAAATTATTACGAGATCTATTATACTAATAACGGTTTGATAAAATACAGTAGACTGCCTACTGGATAATAGTTCCAGTCCACCTGTAGACAGGGATCTCACATCAGCTTGTATATTATACAAGGATAAGATTTGATAAATTCAGTTATTTGACTGAACACTGGCTCTGTTTAAATCAGAGATTTAAACATACATAGTCTAACCTAGCTCCATAACTAACAGCCATTAGCCATTCATGCACAGCCATCAGCTGGGCCATAGACCGGCAATTTTGCTTTTTTCCCAAGCCGGTCTGTTTTTTTTCGATGCCTCAGTGGCCCATGCACAGGTCCGTTCAAGGGGATTAAATAGCCGTTCTATGGCCCCAGGGTTTGTATTTTATCAAACTCTTATTAGAATAATAGATCTCGTAATAATTTTGCAAAAATAGTAGCATTTACTATTTTAAAAAGCTCGGGTGCAGGGGGGGGGGTTATGTAAAAGCCTGGTTTGTGCCTCGGAGAGGCTATGGGATCCAGTAAGATCGTCCTTCCTTTCCTCCCTAGAATCTGGATGTAGCAGGTGCTCAATTGTCAAAAGTGAAAAATTGGTTTTGTCTTCCGAATGCACCATTTGTGTAAATTTGCTAATAATCTTTTAAAAATAGTAAATGCCATTATTTTTGCCAAATTATTACGAGATCTATTATACTAATAACGGTTTGATAAAATACAGTAGACTGCCTACTGGATAATAGTTCCAGTCCACCTGTAGACAGGGATCTCACATCAGCTTGTATATTATACAAGGATAAGATTTGATAAATTCAGTTATTTGACTGAACACTGGCTCTGTTTAAATCAGAGATTTAAACATACATAGTCTAACCTAGCTCCATAACTAACAGCCATTAGCCATTCATGCACAGCCATCAGCTGGGCCATAGACCGGCAATTTTGCTTTTTTCCCAAGCCGGTCTGTTTTTTTTCGATGCCTCAGTGGCCCATGCACAGGTCCGTTCAAGGGGATTAAATAGCCGTTCTATGGCCCCAGGGTTTGTATTTTATCAAACTCTTATTAGAATAATAGATCTCGTAATAATTTTGCAAAAATAGTAGCATTTACTATTTTAAAAAGCTCGGGTGCAAGGGGGGGGGGTTATGTAAAAGCCTGGTTTGTGCCTCGGAGAGGCTATGGGATCCAGTAAGATCGTCCTTCCTTTCCTCCCTAGAATCTGGATGTAGCAGGTGCTCAATTGTCAAAAGTGAAAAATTGGTTTTGTCTTCCGAATGCACCATTTCTGTAAATTTGCTAATAATCTTTTAAAAATAGTAAATGCCATTATTTTTGCCAAATTATTACGAGATCTATTATACTAATAACGGTTTGATAAAATACAGTAGACTGCCTACTGGATAATAGTTCCAGTCCACCTGTAGACAGGGATCTCACATCAGCTTGTATATTATACAAGGATAAGATTTGATAAATTCAGTTATTTGACTGAACACTGGCTCTGTTTAAATCAGAGATTTAAACATACATAGTCTAACCTAGCTCCATAACTAACAGCCATTAGCCATTCATGCACAGCCATCAGCTGGGCCATAGACCGGCAATTTTGCTTTTTTCCCAAGCCGGTCTGTTTTTTTTCGATGCCTCAGTGGCCCATGCACAGGTCCGTTCAAGGGGATTAAATAGCCGTTCTATGGCCCCAGGGTTTGTATTTTATCAAACTCTTATTAGAATAATAGATCTCGTAATAATTTTGCAAAAATAGTAGCATTTACTATTTTAAAAAGCTCGGGTGCAGGGGGGGGGGGTTATGTAAAAGCCTGGTTTGTGCCTCGGAGAGGCTATGGGATCCAGTAAGATCGTCCTTCCTTTCCTCCCTAGAATCTGGATGTAGCAGGTGCTCAATTGTCAAAAGTGAAAAATTGGTTTTGTCTTCCGAATGCACCATTTGTGTAAATTTGCTAATAATCTTTTAAAAATAGTAAATGCCATTATTTTTGCAAAATTATTACGAGATCTATTATACTAATAACGGTTTGATAAAATACAGTAGACTGCCTACTGGATAATAGTTCCAGTCCACCTGTAGACAGGGATCTCACATCAGCTTGTATATTATACAAGGATAAGATTTGATAAATTCAGTTATTTGACTGAACACTGGCTCTGTTTAAATCAGAGATTTAAACATACATAGTCTAACCTAGCTCCATAACTAACAGCCATTAGCCATTCATGCACAGCCATCAGCTGGGCCATAGACCGGCAATTTTGCTTTTTTCCCAAGCCGGTCTGTTTTTTTTCGATGCCTCAGTGGCCCATGCACAGGTCCGTTCAAGGGGATTAAATAGCCGTTCTATGGCCCCAGGGTTTGTATTTTATCAAACTCTTATTAGAATAATAGATCTCGTAATAATTTTGCAAAAATAGTAGCATTTACTATTTTAAAAAGCTCGGGTGCAGGGGGGGGGGGTTATGTAAAAGCCTGGTTTGTGCCTCGGAGAGGCTATGGGATCCAGTAAGATCGTCCTTCCTTTCCTCCCTAGAATCTGGATGTAGCAGGTGCTCAATTGTCAAAAGTGAAAAATTGGTTTTGTCTTCCGAATGCACTATTTCTGTAAATTTGCTAATAATCTTTTAAAAATAGTAAATGCCATTATTTTTGCAAAATTATTACGAGATCTATTATACTAATAACAGTTTGATAAAATACAGTAGACTGCCTACTGGATAATAGTTCCAGTCCACCTGTAGAC